>NC_061111.1:200851833-200853501 GCF_002878395.1 Capsicum annuum | reverse complement strand
AATTAATTTAAATTAAATATTTTAAATATGTAAATAATATTTAAATTAATTAATTATTTAAGAAAAATTTATTTAAATTAGGTAAGAATTTTAAATTTGATAAATTAATTAATTTAAAATTTAATTAATTTAAATAAATTAAATATTTAAGAATTTTAATTATTTAATTTTTTAATAATTTAAATTAATTAATTAAATTAATTTTAATATTTAATTAATTTTAATGTAATACTTTTTTTATTTTATTTTTTATTTTTTTATTTTAAAAATAATTATTCAAATTTTTTTAAATTTTAAAAGCATGATTATTCAAATTTTTCTACAATTTATAATTTTTTCTTATTTAATTAAATTAGTTTTAATATTTAATTTGTTATGTAGCATTTAAAAATGATTTGGAATTTAATGTAATACTTTTTCAATTTTTTTAAATGACGTGGCAGATGACGTGGCACGCGTGACAAATGACATGGCACATGTGGCAACTGATGTGGCAGCTGACATGGGAGAGTGTGTTACACTCTCCAAAAAGTGTTTAAAATGTAGCTTTTTCGTGGGTTCAGGGGTCCAGATGACAAATATGTGAGTAGAAATGTCCAACTTACAAAACTGACATAAGTCATGACTTTTCAGCTTGAAGCTTAGCTTTATAATTATTAAAATAATTAGTTCTTTCCAGCAACCATTTATTTTTTACACTAAGTTGCACAACACATTATATATCTGTTGCATCAGATAAATAATCTGTTACAATAGATATATCATCCGTTGCAACACATAGTTAACCTGTTGTATCAGATAATATATCTATTGCAACATATAATCTATATATCTTTTAAAAAGAATAAATTATCTTCATGACATCCAAAATTTTTGACTTTTTAATTATATAAATTAATAAAGAAGATCTAAAAACAAGAATATTTTTGGTGAGTTTTTTATGGTTTAAATTGTGTTTATCATTTATTTCTTATTCTTTTCTGTGAAAAGAAATGATTTAATTAAATCAAGCTGGTGGTGAGTTTTTTATTATTGTGACAAGTCATGACTTTTCAGCTTATTAAATTTAAATAATCTTTTTCTCAATTTAAAAATCGAATACACCTGGTTTTCAATAACCGTTCTGTTTCTTTAATAACCATTTTTATTAATTGAGTTATGGCAACAGATTGTATATCTGTTGCATCAGATAACCCATCTGTTTCAACAGATATACCATCTGTTGCTATAAATTGACCATCTGTTTAAGGAGTTTTTTTGATTTCTTCTAACTGATTCATAAGTCACAACAGATGAGGAATTTGATGCATCAGAAGCGTTTTTTGTTTTTGTTTTTTGTTGAATGTGTTTAGACAAAAGTAACAGTTACGACTATTCACTAACTTTTTTCTTAAAACTCATATCATCATATATATATCTTAATTAAATTAATCCAATCTTGTGACTTTTTTTAAATTAAATAATCTTTCTTCTACGATTATACAACAACAACAACAACAAACCCAATGTATTCCCACCTAGTGGGGTCTGGGGGGGGGGGTAAGATGTACGCAGTCCATACCTCTACCTCTGAAGAAGTAGAAAGGCTGTTTCTGATAGACCCCCGGCTCAAGGCACGAGATACCACACAAACACATAGTAAAGCACAGAAGCAGATTACATAACATA
>NC_061111.1:200844514-200848833 GCF_002878395.1 Capsicum annuum | reverse complement strand
CCACGCCCCAACCCCCTCGGACATGGCCCTATCCACCCATTACCGCCCACAGCCACAACTACACGAAAGTATAAGAAAATATAAAGATATACACGGTGGTAGTATCAAAGCAGCAGCAAGGAAATACAAGGCTTACACAAATTCAAAGAAATACTCCCGAAATAAAACTATACTCAATTAGGGGGCAAACCCCACTGGTCTCAACACCCACAGCCCCAAATACAGATTCCCAGCCGACAACCCAATCCAAAGCAGTGCAAGAAATGACCACAGCAAGAGCAACAACAGACAACAGACAATATCCACAAATCCCACGCAAGTCAAGGTATAGGGGCTACTACTAGCATAATACGAAGAATGAAATATGAAATAATGAAATAAAATGAAATATGAAATAACGAAATAACAAAGGTTAGAAGTCACCGAATTACGCTTGTAGATCAAGCCGGAAACCAATCCCAGTGTTGACCGGCTTCCGGGGGATTCCGGTGCTGAGATGGAGCTTCGACTGCTGGAGACGGCGCGGTGGCTGAAGACCGAGCTTCGACTGTTGGAGACCGAGTTGGCGGCTGGAGACCGGGCGGCGGCTGGCTGGAGGCCGAGGTGGGGGGAGGGCTGGTGTACCCCACCGGGGGGGAGAGGGAGGGGGGTATGGACAGAACATGGTGGGTGGGTGGGGAGGGGTAGGTATGAACAGCGGGGGGGGACGGATTGCAACCGGCGGTCGGCGATGGAGGGTGGCGGGAAGCGGCGACGGGGGTCGGCACCGGGGGCTGGAGATCGGGGCCGGCGGTCGGGTCGGTCGGCGCCGAAGGTCAGCGACGGCGACGGGGGCCGGGGACCGGGGCGAGAGGGAGGGAAAGAGGGTAGGAAGAGAGAGAGAGAGAGAGAGAGCCGTTAGAGAAAGAGAGAGCCGTTAGAGCGGCGCTGGAGGTCGGCGCCGGGGACCGGAGGTCGGGTCGGGTCGGCGCCGACAGTCGGCGACGGCGACGGGGGTCGGGGACCGGTGCGAGCGAGCGAGAGAGAGAGAGGGTAGGGGGACCGCCGACATGTTGAGAATAGGGAATAAATAGAATGATAACTAAATATTGAATAAGAATTAAAAATTCAAAATTGACCAAACCAAACCAAACAAAACCAAACATATACATGGATTTTTTTGAATCCCCTATAGGTAGATCGGATATAAAAAAGGGAAATACATACGCTAAAAGAAAGAAAAAACATAACCTAATTATTATTATTATTATTGTTGTTGTTGTTGTTGTTTTTATTATTATTATTATTATTATTATTATTATTATTATTATTATTATTATTATTATTATTATTATTACTACTACTATTATTATTGTCAACCTAACAATTTCCATCCGGCAGCAGCAGAGCCCTCCTCAACCTTGCTCGAAAGTCAGCCAAATCCCTCTGGAGTTCATCAAACTGCCTTTGAAGTTCTTGCAAGGACTCGATATGAACCTTCTTGTACGAATCTGGATGTGACATATTAGTATTGTAAGTATAATAGAATGAATGAGAGTGAGTGAGAGTGAGTGAGGAGGTCGGAGGGACCTATTTATAAAATGATTGAATTTAAAGGGACTGGACTTAGTCAAATAAAAAGTCACGACTGTTTATATCTCTTAAAAGGAAAAATTACACAAATCCCATATTTAAGACACCATATTACACAATATCCCTTAATGTTTTAAAAAATTACATAAAATCCCGAATTCATATTTACTAGTGATACATATGCTATATGTATCACTACTATATACATATGTATATACTAGTGATACATATACATATGTATCACTAGTCCATATATGTATCACTACTTAAAATATGTATCACAATTCGAAATTCTGGGATAAGATGTAATTAGCAAACTATCCTAGATTTAATGTAATATTATTGAAACTATCCGGGATTTATGTGTTATGTGTGTTAGTGTTACTTAAACAAAACTGGTGACTTTATTAATAAGTAAATTAGAAAAAAAAAATGGATCTAAATATAACATTTTATATTTTTGTTGTATTTCCGAAAGAGAAAGATTGGTAATCTGTTGCAAAATATATTCCACCTGTCAAATAACTTACAACATATGGACAATTTGTTGCAACAGATGGATATATCAGTTTGCTTTTCCATCAGCTGTGGCGTCTGTTACAACTTGCTAGTCATCTGTTTATTCAATTTCATCGAGAGCAATCGATTTTTCTAAACACTTCTTGGCCAAATTTAATTTTTGCTCTTGGATTGCTTATTTTTTTCTTCGCATCCTTCAACCAAACTAAATTTTTGCTATTGGATTGAGGGAAAAATTGAATTTGGAGGCCAGCTTGAAGGATGCAAAGAAAAAAGAGAAGCAATCCAAGAGCAAAAATTGAGTTTGGCCAAGAAGTGTTTAGAAAAATCTATTGCTCTCAATGAAATTGAATAAACAGATGACTAGCAAGTTTTAACAGACGCCACAGCTGATGGAAAAGCAAAATGATATATCCATCTGTTGTAACAGATTGTCCATATGTTGTAAGTTATCTGACAGGTGAAATATATTTTACACCAGATTACCAATCTGTCTCTTTCAGAAATACAACAAAAAGATAAAATGTTGTATTTAGATCCATTTTTTTTAATTTACATATTAATAAAGTCACCAGTTTTATTTAAGTAACACACAACACATAAATCCCAGATATTTTCAGCAATATTACATTAAATCTCGGATAGTTTGCATCAGATGTTGAGTTTGTTGCGTCAGATATGGAGTCTGATGCCATAGATATGGAGTCTGTTGGAATACATAACAGCCTTGCTGGTGGTTTGATTTGTTCCATCAGTTGCTCTGTCTTTTGCAATATCAACAACAACATAAACTACAAACAACAAATAAAAAACATCAACAACAAAGAAAACAACAACACTTGTTCCAACAACACCATCAACAACAAAGAAGCATATATCCTATGTTCCAACACCATCAACAACAAGGGACGAACCCACATGGAGTCCTCCGAGTGCGCGAGCACAGACTGAACTTGTATCGAACTTTATATATGTATGTGGAAATAAAGAAAAAAACTTATATAATCTAATTAGTGAGCACCCGTAGTAAGAGTTGTTTGGTTAGCCTAGTTGTTGTTTATGGATGCTTAAGGCTATTTATTTCTTTAGGTCTTGAGTTCAATTCCCACTTAGCACATATTTTTTTAATTTTGGTAACCAACTCTTCTCTTCTTATTCACTTTAAACATTTTATTTTTTTCTCCCTTGATCCTTGTGTTGATTGTTCGGACTCCACTATTTTTAAGCTAAGAAGCACCCACCGTCTAAACCACACCACACCACACCACAAGTTCCAACAATGCCAACCCCACCAACAACATCAATAACAACATCAACAATAAAGAAACATACAAAATACATAGAAAAATGATACTGTCAACAAGGCGTTTAAACTTCTCCCAACAGATAACTTTTTTTCGCATCTTATAATAAAAATTCTCGGTATGTTTATTCAATAATTAAAAGTTCCTTCAAATTTTTTAAATAAATATGATATGGGAAAATGGTAATTAAATAAACAAAAAGATGTAAATAAAGTTGCAAGAAGAAGACGAGAATGAAAGAGCAATAGTGAATCATATCATACCTTAATGTCAAAAGGAGGTCAAAATAATAATTTCAGTCAAGGAATCTAAGATATGATATCGATCGGTTTAGATCCGAATGAAAATTTTTGAGAAAGAGGAGAGAAAAAAAAAGGCCGTGATAACCCTAAAGAGGATAAAAAGAAAAAAGATGAGAGATTTAGGGCTGAAGGAAAGGAGATGAGAGATGAGATAATTCTAATTTCTAGATGTACTACTCTTAATATTAAATGACTAAACAAAGTGTATTTATTTAAATTTATATTTTCAAAGCATAATTAATAAGTCTAATTTGGTTGTAAAATAAACCCCTAATTAATATTTTCTTGATGGGAGTGCCAAGTCAATATGAAACGGAAGAAGTATTAGAGGTTTCAATATTCATTAATTAATATTCACTAATAATTTGAGGGGCACGAGGAAAAAAACGGGTGACATTGAAAAGACAGGACAAGACTACTCAATGAGATTTTTGAGTTATCCAAGAAATATTTTTTACCGCCTTTAGTAGTACTACTACTTTATCTACTCGGATAATAGCTTGCTTTAAAATTAAAAGAAAACAAAAAGATTTTCAAACAGATATTCGTCTGTTGCAACAGATTTAGATATCTGTTTGAGAAATCCCAACAACTCAGTCATCTGTTGTCACAGATGACTGAG
>NC_061111.1:200842607-200844414 GCF_002878395.1 Capsicum annuum | reverse complement strand
AAAGAAAACAAAAAGATTTTCAAACAGATATTCGTCTGTTGCAACAGATTTAGATATCTGTTTGAGAAATCCCAACAACTCAGTCATCTGTGACAACAGATGGAAATGTCATTTAATAACTAAATCAGAAACGTCATCTGTTACAACAGATATCAATATCTGTTTGAAAATTTCCAACAGCTCAGTCATCCGTCATAACATATGCAAATATCTATTTGATAATTAAATAAGAAATGTCATCTGTTGTAACAGATATTGTTATCTATTTGGAACTCTTCAACAGCTCAGTTGTTTGTTGCAACAGATTTCATTGCAATTGATTTAAGATGAACTAGGTATGAAAGAATGAGCTCCTCATTAACTTAATGTTAAGATTAATAATAGTACCTACATCGATCTATGTGAAACGAGGGATGAATGAATGAGCTCACAAGGTCAACTACAAATCCAATTGAGTCGTTGCATTTGCATGGTGTTAGTATTGCGTTCATCTTGACTCGAGTCGTCGATCGCTCACTCTGAGTTGAAATGTGTTCTCATTAACTTAATTTTAAGATTAATAATAGTACCTACATTGATCTAGGTGGAATTAGTGATGGATGAATGAGTACAAAGGGTAAACTACAACTTCAATTGAGTTTTTTGGCAATTGCATGATGAGACGGTACTGCATTCCTCCCGACAAGAGTCGTCGATTGATCACTCTGAGATGAACTAATTCTTACTACCTCGTATGTTCAACTAATACCTTAATTGAATAATCTGGGACTACGGTGAGTTCTCATAGGGTCAGCTACAACTTCAATTGAGTCTTTTGGAAAATGCATGATGAGACGGGACTGCGTTCCTCCCGACAAGAGTCGTCGATCGATTGATTCTCACTACCTCATATGTTCAACTAATACCTTAATTGATTAATCTAGGACTAAGGTGAGTTCTCATAATGTCAACTACAATAGATGACAACGCCTATTTGATAATTTACAACAGATGGGTAATCTGTCACAACAGATGACTTAATCTGTTTAGTTTACAATAGATTCATGATCTGTCGCAAAAAATGACTTAATCTGTTTGATAGTTTATAACAGATGGATAACATATTGCAACAGATTACATAATCTGTTTGATTTGATCTAACAGAAAAGATATTTGTTGCAACAGGTTGAACATTTGTTTATATAAAATTCAATTGAGTTCATATGTTAGACTAATACCTTAATTAAATGTGAGTTCTCATAAGGTCAACTACAACTTCAATTTAGTATTTTGGCAATTGGATGATGAGACGGTACTGCATTCCTCCCGATCAGAGTCGGCAATCGATCACTCTGAGCAAAGACTGTTATGTGGGCCGAACCGGGCCAACCCGGAACTGGCCTGTGTCATTTAACTGGTTTGTGGGCCGGGCTGGGCTGGGTTCGGGTTGGGGTCTAAGTGGGTTGGGCCGGGCTCAATGGTAAAAAAAATTAAAAACAACCCTAACCCGGCCCACTTAACCCAACCCGATCAAACCTGATTAAAACCCGATCAAACCCGGTCAAAAATGTAAACAAATAACTTTTTTTCAATATACATTATATATACCCACCCATATACATTATAAATACATTAAGCAATATATATACACTATATATATAGTATATACTACATTAGAATTTAAAAAAAATATATACACATATATACGCACCATCCAATATATATGTACTACTTTAAAGATTAAATAAAATATACTACAATATATATACATTACAATATATATATATATATATATATATATATATATATATATATTGTAATGTATATA
>NC_061111.1:200842164-200842507 GCF_002878395.1 Capsicum annuum | reverse complement strand
TATAAATTAGTATATAACTATATACTAATTTATAAAACATATACACATGTATACGTTAAATATACACGTCTAGTCTATAGAAGATATATTCACATATATACACTCTATTCTATGTATATGTAATACTTTAAATTAAATATACAGCAATATATATACATTACAATAAATATATATATAGTTATATACTAATTTATAAAACATATACACATGTATACGTTAAATATACATATCTATAGAAGATATATACACGTATACGCACCATTCAATGTATATATACTACTACTAATAAAATATACTACAATATATACATACATACATATATATATATATATATATATATATA
>NC_061111.1:200633268-200839164 GCF_002878395.1 Capsicum annuum | reverse complement strand
ATATATATATATATATAATTATATACTAATTTATAAAATATATACACATGTATACGTTAAATATACACATCTATAGAAGATATATACACATGTATACGCACCATTCAATGTATATATATATTAATACTAATAAAATATACTATAATATATATACATTAAAATATATATAGATATAGTTATATACTAATTTATAAAATATATACACATGTATACGTTAAATATCCACGTCTATAGAAGATTATTCACATATATACACTCTATTCTATGTATATGTAATACTTTAAATTAGATATACTACAATATATATACATTACAATATATATATAAGTATATATAGTTATATACTAATTTATAAAACCTATACACATATATACGTTAAATATATACGTCTATAGAAGATATATACACATGTATATGCACCATTCAATGTATATATACTACTACTAATAAAATATACTACAATATATATACATTACAATATATATAGATATAGTTACATACTAATTTATAAAACATATACATATGTATACGTTTAATATACACGTCTATAGAAGATATATTCATATATATACACTCTATTCTATGCATATGTAACACTTTATATACTACAATATATATACATTACAATATATATATATATTTATATATATATATATATATATATATATATATATATATATATATATATAGTTATATACTAATTTATAAAAACATATACACATGTATATGTTAAATATACACGTCTATAGAAGATATATTCACATATATACACACTATTCTATGTATATGTCATACTTTAAATTAAATATACTACAATATATATATACATTACAATGTATATATATATTGTTATATATTAATTTATATAACATATGCATATGTATACGTTAAATATACACGTCTATAGAAGATATATACGCATGTATATGCACCATTAATGTATACATACTACTACTAATAAAATATACTACAATATATATACATTGCAATATATATATATATACATAGTTATATACTAATTTATAAAATATTTACACATGTATACGTTAAATATACACATCTATAGAAGATATATACACATGTATACACACCATTCAATGTATATATACTAATACTTATAAAATGTACTACAATACATATACATTACAATATATATAGATATAGTTATATACTAATTTATAAAACATATACATTTGTATACATTAAATATATACGTCTATAGAAGATATATTCACATATATACACTCTATTCTATGTATATGTAATACTTTAAATTAGATATACTATAATATATATACATTAATATATATATATATATATATATATATATATATATGTAGTTATATACTAATTTATAAAACATATAAACATGTATACGTTAAATATACACGTCTGTAGAAGATATATACACATGTATATGCACCATTCAATGTATATATACCACTACTAATAAAATATACTACAATATGTATACATTACAATATATATATATATATATATATATATATATATATGTATGTATATATATATAGTTATAGTTATATAGTTACTTGGTGGGGGTTTTATTCCTGTTATGATTCCGTCTTCCGTGTTCCATGTTTTATTACGAATCTGTGTGCTTTCCTTTGCTTTCCTCTGTTTTATATTACTTATGAGTGCCGTATTTATGTTATGTAATCTGCTTCTGTGCTTTACTATGTGTTTGTGTGGTATCTCGTGTCTTGAGCCGGGGGTCTATCGGAAATAGACTTTCTACTTCATCAGAGGTAGAGGTATGGACTGCGTACATCTTACCCCCCCAGACCCCACTAGGTGGGAATACACTGGGTTTGTTGTTGTTGTTGTTGTTGTTGTAGTTATAGTTATATACTAATTTATAAAACATATACACACGTATACATTAAATATACACATCTATAGAAGATATATACACAAATTTACAAAACGTATGCTACTTAATATAATAACTTAATAATACTTGGAAGTAAATTAATAAAATATTAGAAGTAAGTTTTTAATTTAAAGTAGAAAACTAGAAATTCAATTTAAAATTTTTTAAAATCATTAAATGAAAAAATATAAAAAGTAAGGACTAAGGAGTGAATGAATTTGGGGAATTTTATTGATTGCAAGATGATCCAAAATTTATAATTACATAAATTTAAAAACTCAAAAAAAAAAATTAAATTCGGGTCGGGCCGGCCCGGGCCGGTTAACCGGCGGGCCTGGACCAGGCTAGGTTCGGGTCGGGTTAATCGGGCCCAAATTAAAAAAGTAACCGACCCGGGACCCGAAACCCTAAAGCCCTAGGGCTTACCGGGTCGGGTCCTTTAAGTGGACCGGGTAGAGCCGGATCAGCCCGGCCCACTTGACAGGCTTACTCTGAGCCGAATCGATTACTACCTCATATGTTAGACTAATACCTTAATTGATTAATTTAGGACTAGGGTACTAATACCTTAATTGAATAGTGTGGGACTAGGGGTGAGTTCTCATAGGGTCAACTACAACTTCAATTGAGTCTTTTGTTAATTGCATAATGAGATGGTACTGTGTTCCTCCTGATAGAGTCGTCGATCGATCACTTTGAGCCGAATCGATTCTTACTACCTCATATGTTAGACTAATACCTTAATTGATTAATCTAAGAATAGGGTACTAATACCTTAATTGAATAGTCTGGGACTAGGGGTGAGTTCTCATAGGGTCAACTACAACTTCAATTGAGTCTTTTGGCAATTGCATAATGAGACGGTACTGCATTCCTCCCGACAGAGTCGTCGATCGATCACTCTAAGCCGAATCGATTCTTACTACCTCATATGTTAGACTAATACCTTAATTGATTAATTTAGGACTAGGGTACTAATACCTTAATTGAATAGTCTGGGACTAGGGGTGAGTTCTTATAGGATCAACTACAACTTAAATTGAGTCTTTTGTCAATTGCATAATGATACGGTACTGCGTTCCTCCCGACAGAGTCGTCCATCGATCACTCTGAGCCGAACCGATTCTTACTACCTCATATGTTAGACTAATACCTTAATTGATTAATTTAGGACTAAAGTACTAATACCTTAATTGAATAATCTAGGACTAGGGGTGAGTTCTCATAGGGTAAACTATCGATTAATTTAGGACTAGGGGTGAGTTCTCATATGGTCAGCCACAATAGATGGCAGTGCCTATTTGATAATTTACAACATATGGGTAATCTGTTGTGACATATGACAATCCATTTGATAATTTACAACAGATGGATAATCTGTAGCAATAGATAACTTAATCTGTATGATAATTTACATTAGATTCGTAATCTGTAGTTACCTAATCTGATTGATAATTTACAACAGATGAGAAATATGACGCAACATGTTGAACATTTGACAATTTCAATTGAGTTCATATGTTAGACTAATAGTACCTAAATTGATTAATCTAGGACTAGGGGTGAGTTTTCACAGGGTCACCTCCTAGAGTACTCGGTCAACTACAACTTCAATGTTTTTATACAATTTCAATTGAATTACCCTTTTGGCAATTGCATGATGAGAGGGTTAAAAATTACGCATATATTTTATGATTTTAAAAATAATTAAGATCATTTCGGACCAAATTAACATTTTCAAAACTACTTGTTATTCTATTCCAAAATACAAATCAACCCACACAAAATATTTCATCATTTCAAATCTCGAGGTCTGGCTCTTTCTCTCTCATTCTCACTCAACAATACAGTACAGACAACAACTACTGAACAAATTTGTTCAACCCTCCACAACAGATCACTTTTCTTATCATTTTCGACCACATAGGTGTTATTTTCGACTTCATTCTTGCTTGTATCAATCATTTTCTTTATTTTCATAGGCAACAGAGTTCGAGAAGTGCTCTATATTTGTTTTTTTTTTTCTAAAAAATAAGGGTTTTTTAGTTAATGATGAAAAATAAAACTTTTAGTTGTATTATCTTCGAGAATGGATTTACAATTTTGATTTTTAATGGTAAAATCATAGGAAGAACTCAAGAAATCCCTAGTTTCCATCGCAGTGTTTCGTTGACTGTCGTGGTATAGTTTGATGGTGTTTGTGGTATTAGAGTTGGTGGTGGTGTTTGTGGTCGTCGTGGTGGAACCGATGGTGGTATTGGTTGGTGATGTTTGTAGGTATTCGTGGTGTTTGTTTGTTTGTTCGCATTGGTTGGTGGTGTTTGTGGTGGTAGCTATTGGTGTGTCGGTAGTCATGGTGTTTGTAATTATTTTTTAAAATCTATGCATACATCAATTATAATGTAATTTTTATTTTTCTTTGTCTGTAGTTAAAACATGTCTCCCCAAAGAAAAGAAATTGAAAGTGGATCAATGCCTGACCATTAACAAAAAAAGGCTACAGTACAGAGGGATTCGGAGGAGCTTCCTGAACAATTTCAGTCAGGGAAAAGTAAAGCTGAGGAGAGATATAAAAACAACGTTGAGGGAGGTGGACAAGGGTCCGTAGATGGTGATGAAGAAAATAAAAGTAAGAAAGAGGAGGAATTGGAGAGTCAGAAAGAAAAAGAGGATGATCATCAACATGATGATAATGGATCACCGACGGGGCGAGAGTTAATATCAACATCCCTGCATGATCCCGTCAAAACTTTTAGTATTGACAGGTTTCAAGTTGCGATGCTGATAACTGACCCAGAAGGAAAACAAATAACTGTCAAATTGTACTTAAATGTTAGATGGGGAAATTTTTTTGAACATTTTATGAAAATTATGAAGAACGAAAACATAGGCGGACTTTTTAAGAAGAGCTGCTTTGGACGCTTTCTCGAGCTGCCTGAGGACTCCTCTTCCCGTATCCATTTCCCTATGACGATGGTATATGGTCTTCCCAAGTGCAAGATTAAGTACGCATGAGATGATAAAGATCAGGAGGAGGGGGGGGGGGCAAAAAGAAGATAGATAAAATTTGGATCAACTACTGTGGTATGCCTGTTTGTTTTGGCTTGCAAGAGTTTGTCATAGTAACGGGCTTGAGATGCCATCGTCCAGAAGGACCACCACCCCTCAAAAGATTCAAGGCAAGAAAATGCAAGGAAAAAATAGATGGGTTATTTGACATTGCTCGACGTGGCTACAAAGCATCAGATTTGTTGACAGATCTCAAGGAAACCATACCAAAGCAGTACAGGGAGCAATTGTTCTTAGTTTGGTTTGCCCATTTGATTATATTGGCAAGATACGTCAACAAGGTCATAGAAGATGATTTGTTGGTGTGTGCTGAGAATTTTGATAAATTCAACAATTATTCCTGGGGATATGACAGCTTCTACTTGACTGTCCAATATTTACTGACAAAGCTATCCTCAGGGACGACCACATTATACGGCTTTTCTTGGGCTTTCATGATAAAATTAATCACTAATTTTACTCATCCATTAATCTATTTTGAAAATAGTTATTATGATTTTTTTTTGCTTACTTCCTGTTTACATTTTTTAGGCTTGGGCATTTGAAACCATTCCTCTCCTCCGAAAGCAGTTAATGGATTACCCGGATGAGGTTTCTCATCCAAGGATGTTTAGGTGGTTGGCTGCAAAGAAAAACACCAACATTAAGGAGGTTGATCTCTTTAACCCTCCGAATGATGCAATACGTCTTCTTCAAGTAAAATAATTCTACTCAAAGATAAGAAAGATATTGAACAAATGTTATATCTGTGCAATAGATGTTATATCTGATGCACCAGATGGGACATCTATTGCGACAGGGTATATCTTGCATCAGACTACCCATCTGTTGCTTTGGTTCTTTGAACTCGACTCCTAAAAGATTAACCATCTACTGCAAATTATGCAATAGATGTTTAATCTGATAACATATTATTTATCTGTTTCAACGTACAGATCATCTGTTGCATAACAAATTACCCGTCTTGTGCAACTGTTGCAACAGATAATTGATATTTTGCATCAGATTATCCATGTGTTTCTCTGTTTCTCTGAACCAGACTCAAACAAATTTTAACCATATATTGCAAACTATGCAACAGATGGGTCTTTTTTTTTAAAACATAGCCCAACTGTGAAAATTATTATATTATATAATTTAAATGCATCTGTCTTTTTTTTTTACAGGTTATGCATCCATGGATCGTGCCTACTGAGAAGGAATCGGTGATGACTTCTTATATTACTCTAGGTCATGTTGATACTATAACAGACCCAACGGTGAAGTTAATAAAGAAGGAATTGGCTGGATCAACAGCCATAAGAAGAGTAGTTAGGCACGGTCAGCCTAATGTTGAGGCTCTTCATGACCAACCTTTTACTAAGGTAGATCCGGGTATTTCTTCTGGTGGAGTTGTTGGTGTTGGTGGAAGGCATGCTGATGCTGCTACCACTCGTGATGATGAGCATGTTGATGCTCAAGAAAGAATAAATATGTTTGAAAACACCCCTTTTCGCCCTTACACAGGTCCCTCTCACCCCTCTTCACCCTCGTGTTCTCGTTGCGAATGCGATGAGTGCAAGGACAGATAGGATAAACTCTTTGAAAAAGTGGAGGCTATCTCTAAAGCTATCGAGGAATTATAATACAAGAGGTGTTTCATACCATCCAAGAAGGTGAGGGAGCTATACACTCCTACAACGTTGGTTAGGATAAAGAAAAGAGCAATTAGAGACGTACTCTCCACTCAGAAATCAAAAGAAATTGCAATTCCTCCCTCTTCAAAAGCTATTGAAGTTCAGGGGCCAGTCAAGAAGGTGGATATATACATGGAACTTGGCACCGAAGAGAAGAGGGATCTGCGACAGGCCAAGAATGCTAATCCAGGCGTACCAGATTACCCCAGGCCTTCCTTTTCCCCCCAAGACTTCCAAACTATGACTGATATGTGTATTCCGTACGAGGACAAGGCAAGTTTACTTTTCCTAACCTATCCCTTCTAATATACCCCATGAAGAAAAAGCTACGCAACAGATTTCACATCTGTTGCAATAGCTGGGTATACTGGTGCAACTGGTAGTGGTTCTGTTGCAACTTATTATCCATCTGCTGTATAAGTTACATTGGATTATTAATTCAGAGAACCCTATGCAACAGATGGATCATCCATTACATCTTTACAATTACTAACCTATTTAAAAATTGACTTCTTATCTCACAACATGTTGACCTAATTCTCTGCCTCATGAGGAAAAGGTAATTAATGTACTGGGAAGCTTATAATGCTACCGATAGAATAATGGACCTCGACTTCTGCAATAAGCTCAAGGATAGGTACGATTAACTCAATGAAGAGGCGTCAGCCCTTGGCGTGGGACTTGATTTTTTAGTTCCTACATTAGTCTTGGATGAAGAAGAAACGTTAAGATATATTAGAGGGGACAGGTCAAATCCACACGGAAAGAGCTGGACTGAGGCAAAAAGGATTCTTGCAGTCATTAGCATGAACGACATGCGTTATCGGGTTGTTGAGATACTATTCGAGGAGGGAAAAATCAATGTTTATGACTCCAACGTACCTCTCATCGACGATTTTGATCTTTTTCTCCTCGTGGATCCACTGATGGTGCTGTTGCTCATCTTGTATAGGGAGAGTAAACTGATGAATCATTTGCAAAAGAAAGTGTTGATGAAGAAATCATGGGATTTTAAAGGTCGAAACAGAAGAATGATCCTTCCAAAAGATGATGCTACTAAAGGGAGCGGCTCGCACGCTCTTGCACAGATCGAATGTTTGCTGACCGACATAGAAATAGCCGAGCCAACGACTTTTTTGTGCGACAACACTGTGGCAAACCTGCAAGAGGTCTGGGCTTATGGGGTACTAACTGGACGCTTGAAGCCTATGTATATAGAAGAGCCTATGAAATAGAAATTTTTAATTTCAAGTCACCCTTCACTTTATTACACGTACATGTAGTGGAAATAATTTTTTTCTGATGAAAGTTAAGTTTTTTATAATGCAATAGATTAGATTGTAAATCTGTTATAAAATATCTTTAATCCGTTCTGGCAGATAATTTATCTATTGCAATAGGTTGGTCATCTGTTGCATTACAGCGATGTTATTTCTATGAATAATCTAATAATCTAAGTCTAATTTGTTGCAACAGTGGGAAGACCTGTTTGATAATTTATAATAGATGACCTAAATTTTACAACATATGCCTAAATCTTTTTGATATTTTCCAACAGTTATGCTTGAATATCCATGTGCTCGACAACACCAAACCAGTAGCAAATATACACGCCACCATAAAAATTTAAGCAATTAGGCTTGAATATCTATGTGCCCAACAACACCGAACCAGTAGCAATAACGACAACAATGTAGTATCTTCTTGCTCGATTTTGTTTCTCTTCAGAAGCCTTGACTTTGTTTAACAAACTTCAGATTACATGATTTGCTTGTGAAGGGTGTCGTTCTTCATACCAATCAAAGTAATCACATCCATCCAATTTCTATAAAAAAGAGAACACAATTACAAAACAATTACAAGTCAATAATTAATCAATTAATTAAATAAAAAAAATATTACCTTTGAAATCTTACAAGTAAAAAACCTACGACCTGGACTTTGTTGAGTCCAAAAAGTCTTTCACAGAGCTTCATGACCGCACTTACAATATCGAAAATCTTTATCACATTAAACAGTGGAAGATGCGCTCGACATTGTCAAGCTCAGTTGGAAAAAAAGGAAAGATATAATTTGAATAGATAAAAGAAGATGACGATGAAGTAAAAGATTTGAGAATTTAGGGTTAAATTTTAGGAGGAAGATTAATATATAAGACAATGGAGGAAAAAAAATGACCGTTGGGGGCCAAGTGACGGCAAGTCAGTGAAATGTGTCAGACTGACACTGACACATTTGATGCCTATTTTATTTTACCTGTTTAAAATGAACACTGTCTACTTGATGCCTATCTTATTTTAGGTGTTTGAAATGAACACCGTCGATGGATTGCGCCTTTTTTATTTCAATTCAATTCACTTTAGCCTTTTTACAAGTAGTGACAATTTTTTATGTCCAACGAAAGTTGAAATGCAACAGATTCTTTATCCGTTGTAACAGTTATCCTACCTGTTCTGACATATAGTTTATCCGTTGCAATAGGTTGGTCATCTGTTGCATTATCTTGATGTTTTTATCTATAGTCCATCTATTGCAACAGTAGGAAGACCTGTTTGATAAATTTCAATGGATCACTTACCTATTGCAACATATGTCTAAATCTGTTTGATTTTTCCAATAGATGTGTCATCTGTTGCAACAGATACATTATCTGTTATAATATTTGAATCTAGTATTCCTTTTCAATTAATAAGTTCAAATCTAAGGAATAAATAAAATTCGTAGATAAAATAAAATAAATTAAACCCTTCATAAATTAGCTGAAATAAGTCAACGAATAGATGAAATATAAAAAATTATTATGGGCAGATCTCAACAAATACATCAACAAAAATTTAAGTTTACTGCCAAGGATTGCTTTGATTTGACAAGCTCAAGCTATAAAGATCTACTCAGTATGAGAAAGTTGTTCTTCATCCGGTGCTATGGAATTCGGCTTTGCTCGTCGTGGATCTTTATTATCGCTTATGTACGGTTTCTTCGATTTCTGTTCTTCGTATTTCCATAAAAGAGTAGCATATTATCAATACTGTTCAGCAGTAGCTTCTTCTACATCCACCTGGAAAGCCAGAATTGGTCAATGCTAATCACGGAGATACAACAAAATGGAAAAGGATAACTCATCTCTTCTAGCAAATCAAACAGGTTTTCCTCCCGTTTTAAATTTTTCCAAACAGATTATATTTTTGTTGTAATGATGAATCAATTGTTGGGATAAATTTCTACATGAGAAAGACCCTGTGTGATAATTTCCAATGGATGAATCATCCGTTGCAACATATGAATCATTTGTTGCAGCATATAGATCGTCTGTTGGTACAAATAAAAGTGGTACGAAGACATATACGAGACATATATTGCACCAGATAAAGTATCTGGTGCAATAGGTTAGTCAACTGTTGCAACAGATGTATATATCTGTTTGATAATTTTTAGCATATGTGTCATCTGTTGAAACAGATATGTGTTTGTTTGTTTTGTCAGTTGGAAGACATATAATATATTCACCTTCAGCTCATGCTGCTCTCCTTTGGATATTGTACGTTGCTTAGTGCAACACAAAGACAGAGGAGTTGCAATTTTGCTTTTTTGGATGCTTGATAATGCCCTGGAAATCACTCTCCTCCTCTTAGCCCTAATCTCTAATGGAGCGGATGGAAATAAAATCCTCTTTGATGGAATGAGACCCCTCTTAGATGTCAATTCCTTTACAGAAGCAGTTAATGCATTAATAGCATTAATCACTACATCATATTTCGCCCTGCAATCTTGACATTTGCATGCAGAACATTCACTGGGAGAGGTAAAATTTGTATAACCAGTATGATCATACTCATAATGGTTTGCTTTAAATACTGTAAGAGGAGCATCATTAGCACCAACAGCAGCACCACTACCACCACCAACAACTCCATCACTACTAAGACCATCAACAACAACAAGCCCACCCTCCAAAATTATTTTTCTTGTAATGGCTGTTGCTCCAAACAATTCCATTTTTATTCTGTCGATGAACTTAGGGTCCGATAAAGTTTGCACAGATCGTAAAGTAAGAAAAAATGGCATCTTCAACTATCGATTGGTCGGAACTAGCGACAGATGCACAATCTAACATAAATCATTACATATATTAGAATGATGATTAGATCATTAAAAAAATCATTAATTAAAAGGAAAAATTAATTATAATTATACTTACTGCATCCTTTGGGGTGTTGAAGAGATCAAGAAATTTTGCACTTTTTTCAGTTTTGGCTGACAATCATCTCAAGATTCTTGGACAGGAAACTCCTTCCTGGTAGTTCACTTGTTGTCTCAAATAAGGAATGGCTTCAAACGCCCAAACCTATAAAATAACGCTAATAAATCAAAACCATTATTGAGCAAAAAAAATGAATGATATCATAATAAAAGAAAGAAATATTTACCATGAAAGCCCATGGGAAGCCATATAAGTTGACTGTCTTTGGCGCTAACGGAGTCAACAAATATTTGACAGTCATTTTGAAACTTTCATACCCCCAAGGATAGCTGTTAAACGCATCAAGATCCTCAGAGAGCTTTATTAAACCGAGGCTTATGTTGTTGTTAACGTCTTTCGCCCAAAGAATATTATGTACAAACCAAACCAAGCACAATGACTGCTTGTGATTCTTTGAAAGTCCTTTACCTTTCAAAGCTTCTATCAAATTTTGTTTTTGAAACTTGGACCAATAATGGACACCAGGTCATCACGATCACACGACTTGCCTTTGCCTTTTTTGGGTGTGCGGGGTATTTTTTTGGGTTAGAATAGGTATAACTTGAGAAAGAGGATAACATTTTAGTCCAGTAACTATGACAAACTCCTTCTAACCAAAACAAACAAGCATGCAACAGTAATTTATCCATACCTCATCCATCTTATCTTTGTTTTCGTACATAAACCTACGCTTGAGAAGTTCATATATCATTTTCATTTGGAAACGAGCGTTGTTGTCCTCTGGCAAATCAAGATATTTTCCAAAGTAGCTATCCCTAAAATAAACATCCAA
The DNA here is from genome assembly GCF_002878395.1 of Capsicum annuum. Lineage (NCBI taxonomy): Eukaryota > Viridiplantae > Streptophyta > Magnoliopsida > Solanales > Solanaceae > Capsicum > Capsicum annuum. Next base: position 200,827,495 of record NC_061111.1, on the reverse strand, counting down.
TCTTTGTTCTCAAAGTATTTTTCTGAAGGCGTCGAAAGATTTTTCGATAGCTGACTTAACCACGAAATCACCCATAAAAATCTGCGGCACCATCGCACTGCATTCTTACAGGATAACAATCAATGCTGAAGGCTTTGACCAGCTCTTCAGTGGAAGGGCTATTGGCATCTGCATCATCTCTTTTGAAACATCCCTCCTCTCCGTGTTCATCATATTCTGCTCCCGATTGAGATAATGCTTGTAAAGCAAGCTCATAGAGTGGTGGATGTAGCCTAATTGTTTCACTTATTCCTTTACTTGGACTTGATTCGATTTCTATTCTTTTAGGAACCATATTATCTAAAATTAGCAGGAACATAAAATAATATATTATTGTTGATTAATGCATTATTAAAAAAGGATAACAGTAAATCAAACAAGCAAAATAGTAAAATAATAGTTGCAACAGATCATCAATCTGTTGCACCAGGTAGTATATTTGTTGCATCATATAACCAAACTGTTCAGCGGATGAGTAATCTGTTGCAATAATACAAAACATATCACCCATTTTTTAAGACAGATGAATGGTCTGTTCAATAAATCATACAACTGTTATGACATCATCTGTTGCAACAAATGAGTGATCTATTAGAACAGTTAAATAATCTATTATGACAATACAAAATATATCACTCATCTGTTGAGAAAGATGAATGGTTCGTGCAACAGATCACACATCTGTTGCAACATATGGGTGATCTGTCAGAACAGTTAACTAACCTACAGCAATGGCTGAGTAATCTTTTATGAAAATACAAAACATATCACTCATCTGTTCAGAAAGATGAATGGTCTGTGCAACAGGTCACACATTCGTTGCAACATATGAGTGATCTGTTGGAACAGTTATCAAACGGTCAATATTGTTTAGATTTCTTCCAACATAGGATCGTCTATCGCGGCAGATGAATGATCAGTTGGAAAAATTAAGTCTTGGACATTTCCTGTAGGAAGAGTTGATGGGATTTTATCCAACAAGAGGTTCATCTATTGCATCAGATCATTAATCTAATGGTTCTTCCATTGCACCAGATGGTTAATTAGTTGCATCAGATTTTTTATCCAATGCTTAATCTGTTGCAACATATGGTAAAACTGTTGCATCAGATAGTTAATCTGTTGCATCAGATTATTAATCTGTTGCATCAGAATTGTAATCTGATGGTTCCTTTGGTGCATCAGATGGTTGATCTGGTGTCTCATATAATAAATTTGTTGCATCAGATGATTAATATGTTGCACCAGATGGGTAATCTGTCGGAGGAAACAAAAAACAATAGCACGATTTTGTTTAACAAAAAACAACAATTTTACCATTTTTACCAAGAACAAGAACAGAACAAATCAAACCAAATTATCATTTTGTTTTTATAAACACAAACAATAAAAGGCCATTTCAAACCGCATTTCAAATTAGTGCAACAAATATTGAAATTGTTAACCAATACTATAAGAGAAGTTGGCTCAAGTTCCCCGTTTTCTTCAAAACTAAAAAGGCCATAAATTTTTACCTATGAAAGAAGAAAAAGAACGATGAAGAATTCAAATATGTTGTGGCCGGAGAGCAAGGCTGTCATGTCGATTAAAGGTTGAAGTCGAAAAAGAACTCGAAGCCCAACTATTTGTAGTTGAATATTGAAGTCATCGAGGATTGAAATGAGAAATTTGTAGAATAGTTGGTTGGGAGAGAATTGAGAGAAGCTGTCGAGAGAGGGATGAGAGATAAGTTGATTGAATTGAAGAGGGGAACTCGAAGCCCAACTATTTGTCGCCGGAGGTAGAAGTCGTCGGGGATTGAAGGGAGAAAAGAGGGGAACTCGAAGCCCAACTATTTGTCGCTGGAGGTAGAAGTCATCGGGGGTTGAAGGGAGAAATTTTGCAGAACTGTTGGTTGGGAGAGAGTTGAGAGAAGCTGGAGAGAGAGGAGAGAGTGGTTGACTTGGATTGAAGAGGGGTGTGGGTTGGGTTAATTTGTATTTTTGAAAAGATTAGAAAGTTTTAAAAATATTAATCAAGTCCACAATTAACTTAATCAAGTTTCCTAATGATGTTTGACCCTAACTGTTGGTCAATGTCACCAATCCTCCATTCAAGACTTAAAAGACACCTTTCCTTCAATTTTCTCAACTTACTTAGCTTAAGTCAAAATATTTTCTGAAAAATATATTATTGAGGATCATAGCTGCTTATCCTGCTAGCTTAATTCAAAATAATACTTAGCTTAATTCAAAACATTTTGAACTCATTTTTTTTTTTTGAGAAGGTAACATTTTCTGAACTCAAGTTATTTAACCACCTTGAAATTAAGGGAATGATGAAAATAAAGAAAATCAATGGAGTTGTGTTTAAAGTTTGTCTAGATTCATTGTATTTGAGTAGGTAATTTTATAGGAATATCTAACTTTGTTAGGTGTAGAGAGTAAACACTTACTATGTTGTATGTAGGCTAAAGTTTTTATATAAGCCGCCTTTCTTGTACAATGTTACTTGTCAAGTTATACTTCTCTTGTTATAAAAAATAAAGTTATGCTTCTCTCATGTAATTGGATCATTTTAATGTATATGCAAAATGTTGGTGAACCAATGTGAATGTTGTACAGTGTTAAAAAAGCAAAAAATGCAAAAAAAAAAAAACTCTTAAGGTCCTTTAGGGCTTTAAACGCAAAATGCAATAGAGTGAGATCTTATTAAAAAGGGGCTCAAATGAAGAAAAAATACAAATATGTATGTGTAGTCCAAAATTAATAATCATAAGCACAAATGATAAAATATATGGCCAAAGAAATTGAAAAAATATGATAAAATGAAATATCAATTGTTTAGTGTCACATCTTTGGAATAACACTCATTGGCAAGAAAAAATATGCCTTAGAGATTTGATGACGGCACTAAAGCGCCCATAAATGCTCAAACATGTTTTTCACCTTGCTTCAGGGTATAAGCGTGCTTTGACAACACTAATGTTGTAGCTATTTGCATATGCAATAATGTTGGTGTTCACCAACTATATCAAATATCTCTTAAATATGTAAAATGATTTATCTATGCCAAATAAAAGCCAGTAAAGTTAGAAATGTTGGGTATGTAGTTGTGAAAAGAAACTAGTAGTTTTAAAATGTTGGCTTTATTAGTTTTTGTGGGTCACGAGCATGTAACTTGTTTTGAATTTGTCATTATATACAATCCACATAAGTGCTAGCGGCGCAACTTCCCATGCCTTGCATCGTCTCTTCCTTCTTCTAAAGGCTTGGCTAAATATAGTTTCTATCACAATGCTCGGCATCACCCACACAAAATTGAACCATCTAACGATTTATCACTTTAACACAAAATGTTACGATGGGATTGATTTCACGATGGGATTTGTAGACCGGTCGGCTTTGTTGTATGGAGCGGAGTGTTGACCAGTCAAGAATTTCCATATCCAAAAGTTGAAAGTGACGGAAATGAGAATGTTGCGGTGGACAAAAAATACATTGTTTAGCCACGGTTTTGATACCAAAATCGTGGCTAAGTAGTCTTAGCCACGTTTCATTAGCCACGGTCACTAGAGTGCGCATAAAGGGCGTGGCAACGAAATTAGCCACGATTTTAGCCTCCGTGGTAACATTTCGTTAGCCACGGTTCTCCCATTGGTAAATTTGAGTTAAATAAAAAAATATATATTTGAAATTTTTAAATAGCCACACCAAAATCGTGTCTACTTTAAGACATAATTAATTCATCTAATATGTTAACCACGGTTCAAACCGTGGCTAAATTACATAATTTTTTTTTTAAAAAAATATAATTATTTCTCACAAATCTTGGTACCAATATATTTAGTTGATACACATTCACTAATTCACTCATATAATATACAATTGTTATAACAATCAAAGTTTACAATAATTTACTAACAAAATATAAGTTTCACGCTTTGAATATTCACAAAAGATACTACAATAATGGTAGTATAATGGAATGCAAAAAATTTAAGTACCAGATATATGGTAATTTCAAAATATAGTAAAGGCTAAAATGAATCTAAGTTGAAAGTAGGCAAGTCATTACTAATGTATTCATGAAGAGCCAACAGAAAAATGACTGAAGGTTTTAGTGCAACATCTCTATGAGAACTTGAATACTTGTAAATCACCTTTAACTTGTGATCTGCCTCTATGTGATAGCTAACCAGCAACTTAATTTAGAACAATATCTGGTACAAAAATAATTACAAAAATATAAATATATTAAAAAAAATTTGAGGAAAAGAACATAGAAATGACAATGACTAAATTTTGTTGTACTCACAGTAGCTGAGAATCTGAAAAGATCAATATGCAGCTCCAACATCTCGTTTCAAAAAAGACTGCATGTCGAGCAACATAAACTACTGAGAGAAGCAATCATTGATAAGCAATAGATTAACTACAAAAAAAAAAAAAGACACAACAGATCTTAAAGTAAGGAGAGCACAGAGTGTTTGCAGAACAATGAAAGAAATGAAAAGAGTAAGAGAACTCAGGTTCTTATTTAGAAGGGGAGTTGCTTTGTTTTTTGCTTCAAACATGTGCTAGCCATTTGATTCATTTTTTTGTCACCTTTAACTTCATTTCTAGTGACTCCTTTAAAACTAATAGTATAAAGGTTAGATGTGATTGATAAAATTATACTCGGAATCACCCAATTATCAGAAAAGAAAAACAAAATTTATCAAAACTTTAAGGGCCATAAAGAGTCTCAACACAACAACAGCAACGTACCCAGTATATTCCCACATAGTGAGGTCTGGGAGGATAAAGCGTACGCAGACCATACTAGAACTTTATATTTAACTAAAAGATACAGGTGACCAACAAAAAACTTATCTCTAAGATCTTCAAAGATCATATTATCTAGCTATATGATAAAGAAAGCTAATATGATATTCTCAAGACCTAACTTTTGATGTGCTCAGTGGTTGAATAAGTAAGCTCCAAAATGAAGTCATTTCCAAAATAGAATAAAGCATTTTGAACTAGATTAGGTAAAATATCAAGACAAACAGTACAAAACGGTTGCTCTGTATATCTTGCAGCGGAAGCTTAATCCCAAATTCAAATACGTTACTTCCCTACTACATTTTGCAACTCATCCTATTTAGCTTCAGAATCATGGCAGAATCTTAAGCAACAATATTACTATAAAATATCTTCTCCAAATCGTTCATCCATTTAGTCAATAATAAGTTAACCCGCAATTTCAAACAAACAAAGGAGATGAATAGATATAAATTTAAAACTTGTATTTGTTGCCATGGCATAAAAAGAAGCTAACATGTAAGAATCATTTCAAGTAAACTATGATTCATTGGAATACCAAATCTTGTCTCTTAGGTTCAATATACTTTCACATTACAGTGAAAGGTGTCACATTCCTTTTCTGCTCGAACGATTGGAGTCGAAGGATTTTTCCAATTAAAGTGACGGTATTGAATATGGATTATTTTATTTTATAGAGTCGTCACTTGAAATTGAGTTATGGTGTTCCAAGTCACCTTTTTGAATCCATCGTCAAAAGGAAATGACTCTTTATTATGGTCTGCGAAAATAGAAGACCGGGTAAGGAATTCTGTTGACTGAGAGAAAGGTGTGAGGCACCCCTCGAGTCCCATGTTCTAGCACGATCGCTTTTATTGACTTATCCTCACTTAAACTATTTTGATAATTATGTTGGGGCCTAGGTTCGCTCATTTTTTATATCTAAAATCTATCTATAACTCTTGTATTAAATCAGTGAAAATTAATTTTAGAAAAATATTTATCAAGGTGCATTATTGCATCCTTGAATTTTTAAATATTTCAGAAAGATGTGTACGCCGCATTCTTAATTGAGACGAATATTTTGAACGTGCCTAAAATTTACTTAACGTTAAAACTTTGGTTTGTCACTTATAAACTCATAATAATTTTATTTATTTAAAAGATTTCTTAATTTTAACAATAACCTTATGCAAAATTCGTTTAAGCAATTATTTAATTTAACCAATAATTTTATAAATTTTGGTAATGACCATAAATAAAAATGATGAAATAAGAAGGAAATAATATATAAAATTACTAATATTATGCTAATCTTATAATACTATACGTCTAGGAATTAAACGAAATCAAAATGAGATGACTTAACACTAATTGAAATTAGAATAAATTTATAATATTCGGAATATTTAAAATTTCATTAATAAATGTGAAAATTTAAAACCTCTTAAATTAAATTTATAAAATGTTTATTAGGATGAACCAATAGAAAAAAAATAAATATAAATAAATGAAAAATACACTAGAGATACTAATACTAAAACATTTTTTTATCTTTTTAACCACCCTTTATAATTCTCTAAGTTTTTCTGTTTGTGTGTGCAAAATATATATAGACAAGTATTATCAATTAGAATACTAACTTAAATAAATTCAATTGTGAGCAAATAAAATGTGTGTATTTATGTGTTTTAAGTTGATCACGATAAGGCAAAAGTGAATACGTGAAACATACACATAATGATAATTAATTTTGAATTTCTTATATGTTTTACACATTACGGAACTAAGAAAGCATTGAGTAAGATTAAATAAATTTTCGAATATCACAAAATATTGACTACAGTATATGTTAATTATCTCTCAAATGTTGTGTATGCATATGCACGTTATTTTTTTTTTTAATCTTTTTACATGCATGCATGATTCTCATATTATAGTTTATAAAATAATTATACACTAATTGCATGTCAACTAACACAATTTTTTACATATTAAAACACCAAGAATTTTAAAAATTATCTCATTTAAAATTTAAAATCAATCTAATTAACATTATTTCGAAAACAACTAATGAATTACAAATAAAGATACAAAGCATAAATTACATAAAAATAATAAACTAAACATAATAAATAATATAAGAAGCCATTGAACTAACTTTATACATACTTTGATTCACCACAAGACTTATAAAAATAATAATTCATGAATTGAATAAGAACCTGTGTAATAATTTAAACAAATGTGAGAATAGAACTACCATCACCGGAAACTCAAACAAGACTCCAAACTCAAACTCTAAGTTTGCTCTCTTTTGATTTTTTTTTTTTACAAAATCTCGTTCTTTGCCTCTATTTGTTTTTTTTTTTTTTTAAGTTTTTCTAAGTGTTATGGTTTTTCTCCCTTCTTGTCTGTGTGTTTGTCTTCTCTTGTTGTTTTCTTTTTGATTTAAATTTCTATTCTTTTTTTTTTTGGTTTCTTTCCGTGTCCTCTCTTGTGTTTTCTGTGTGTGTAATATATAGGGGTGTGGTGTGGGAGGTTGAGGAAGTTGGAGGAAAATTAAGGGGTGGTTGGGGTAGGTTAGAATAAGATAGAATTTTTTTTTTTAAAATTCAACTTTTTTTTTTTAAATGAAATAAAATAAAATAATATCCTAAAATTAACTTCATTTAGTTATTTATTTTTTAACTAAAATTTTATTTAAAATAAAATAATAATTAAAATAATATCAAATCAAATATAAATATTTAATACTGAAAAATATATATAATACACTCAGGGAGGGTCAAAAATCACGTGTCTACAAAAGGTATTGAATGATTCTTGACATTTCTTCAACATGAACTCTCAACCCTCCTATTCCACAACATCAAATTTCTTTTATTATGACTTTATAAATCAAAAAGTATTCGTAATGCACTTGTACATAAGCTTTGAATCTTAGCAAGGATTTCATAAAGTGTTATTCTCATTCCATATAATTTAATTTTCTTATTCAGCACACTTTCAAAAGTAAAAGATGACAAAGAGGAGAGGAATTCTCATAGAGTGGAGCAAGTGAATTTTCCTATTAGCACCTATTTTTCACAACCAGAAAAGGTTCGTAGCTGAACAAACTTAAGCTATTAACTAATACCTACAGATAATATAAGAGGATATCTAATGTAGAAAGAAATTATTTTCAATTTTAATACACCAAAAACTAAAAATGAACACAATACCAACAATCAACAACTAAAGATCTCTCAATACTATTAGCAGACCAAAAAAACCCTAAGGAAACAAAGAAATTGAACGAATAGGAAGATAATAGAAAGGAAAATTTCTTTCCAAAAATATTTGTTTTCTTAAATGAACACAATACCAACAACCACTTGTGGCCGGTTTTTCTGAATTTTTTTTTTTTTAAAAATAAAAAACAGCAAATGAAACAATACAATACAACAAAAACAACAACAAACCACATAACATACCTGGCGATCGTGAACATACTCCAGGAATGAAGGAACATCGGGATAATGAAATTGTTGTTGACTTTCAGCCGTTAGAAATTTTTGAAAGCATATTATATCACCATCCTCAAGCTTCACAGAAAAAGAACAAAGAATCATCATAAGAAGTGTATACTGGCGTACTATACACATTATGGTGTGATCTGGACATACCTGACTTGATTGAAAAGTGGATTTCTCGTCAATGTTATCACACATGACAACTCGTTCGAACTTTATTTCCTGAACACAGAAAAACGATTATGGGATTTTTACGCCAATTGTTATAATCAAATTCTTTAGACATATTCATGCGATATTACAGACTGACAATGCAAAACTGCCACTTGAATATATCAATGAACTAGTAAAACATGCAAATTATTTTCGTTCATGGCTGCTAGGTTTGCAGTATGCACTTCAAGGTTGCATAGTCATGGGAAGCAATCAGCAGCACAAGGTAAGAATAGAAATAAATAAGACAACTGAAATAAAAAACGGCTTCCGACATTGATTTGAATAGGACCTCATCAAAATCTTAAGATCCTATATAATCCAACCATTTGGGCCACTTATGTACTCTTTGCTTAAAACTCTTGGTTTACAGGGAAATACTTAGACTATAATACCAATTATTCAAATAAATTGAAAACAATAGCTGTCCACAAATCAACAATTATTAACAATCGAACAAAAAGGTGAAAGAAATTTTGCACAAATCGAAACCCTACACATCAACAATTTAACAAAAATTATGACCTGAAAATCTGAATAGCAGAGATTTATTACCTAAAAATGACCATTTTCTGCTGCAATTCAAAATAATTGAACTTTGAAACAGGGAAGTAAACGGAGTTTTGTAGAAAGTTTGGCTGCTGTAAATTTTTCCTCATTTTTGCTTTGGTAAAGGTGCTTTTGTTGAGAGAGACAATATAAAATCAAAAATAAAAATTATCTCAACCTAAATAAATGGGGGAAAATGAAAAAGAATGGGAGGGAGTGAAATTTATGTTCCCGCCTCATTTTTGCCACGGTATTTTAGTACCAATCCTTTAAACGTGGCTAATTTTATTTTTTTTTTGTTAAATTTGTCACGATTTTTTAAACCGTGGCTAAATAACTGTGGGTAACAAGCGATTTTTTGGTAGTGGGAGGACAAGATGTGAGAAGTGAAGTTACGTTGGTTCGGGCGCGTGATGAGGAGGGGCTCTGATGCTCCAGTTCGGAGGTGTGAGATACTGGCTATAGATGGTTTTAGGCGGGGTAGAGGTAGACCGAAGAAATATTGGAGGGAGGTGATTAGGCATGATATGGAGCAGTTACAGCTTACAGAGGACATGATCCTTGATAGGAAGGTGTGGATGACGCAGATTAGGGTAGAGGGTTAGGAGGTGGGAGTGCATTGGTAATAGTAGAGGAGTGTTCTTTTGTGTCCGGAGTTTCTTGTTCGTGGTGTTGTGGCTGTAGTATCTTGTGGCTAGCGGTGTTAGTTTATTTTGCATACCGTACTAGTTTATATGCACTTATCCTTTGTGTTTGTTATACTGTTAGTTTATTTTGCATACCGTACTAGTTTATATGCACTTATCTTTTGTATTTGTTATACTGTTATCGGTACTAAGCCGGGGATCTATCGGAAACAACCTCTCTACTTCACCTAAGGTAGTGGTATGGTCTGCGTACACTCTACCCTCCCCAGACCCTACTATGTGGGAATACACTGGGTATGTTGTTGTATTGATCATCAAGGAACTTCATAAAGACATTCTTCAATATTAATGCCAACCATGTTAAAAAGAATCTCCATAATCATCGAATTAAGGATAAAAAATTGATGATTGATCCATATATATACATCATCTGCTGAAAGACTTGTGAACCAAACAATAAAATAGAAGAAACCAATCCCTTGGACACCCCACATCCTGGGATACTCGAACCTTTATCAAGTATAACATCGAATAAACCTATATAAAGGGGCAATTCTCTTCCCATTTATTACAGTAGTAAAACAACAGAATTGGAGTTGGCTAAAATTATGGACTGCTTCATCCTTTTTTTTCTTCTGGTGTCTCTTCTGCAGTTTCCAACGAAGACAACATCTCGACAATCTCATCTGTGATTTTAATAGTCATTTGCTGCTCGCTCTCAGTTACACGATGAACTAGAAGCCCAGACATAAATACAAGAAGATAACAGAACATTCTCCTAGCATCTTCGGTTATTCGCCTTATTTAATGGACCTCGTTCTATGGAGTTTAGTTCAGACTCGGTGATTTCCTTCTCCTTATTCGACTTGCATTATTCTGGTTTAACTATTTGCAATCCTCTACTGTTACTCACATTTTGCTCCTTTCTATGAAAATCAAGTTCAAGTATCCCCTCTCTAGTAGTTTTACGAAGATTAGTAATGCAGGGATTGTACCACAGAGATTAGTCATGCTCGGGATTGCAACACAGGGATTAGTTATGCAGGTTCTTGTTGAATGTCTAGTTTGACATAGTACAATTAGTATACAATATACACTTTAAAATATGTGTGTACTTATTAAACAAGAATGAGGGTTAATATTTTTTCCCCACAGGACGATGAGAGTTAGTATTATCATTTCAGTGTTTCTAATCCATAAATTATCTCATAACAACACAATTGTCAGGACAACAGAGAATGCTATACTTCTTTTGATAAGTCATTTGTTTTTTTTTTGGGATGAAGTAGAATAGATTCTTTTGATATGTCTCAAAGAATGCTTATACTTTAATGCAATGGGTTTTCTCTCAAAGCATTTGTAAATGATTATCAGTTCATCCATCTAAAATGTGGTGTATTGTGATGTGTATACATACCTGTGCACAAAAACTAAGGAGGTATATAAGCAAGATTGGTGCTATAGTTCTTTCCATCTCTGCTGTTTTTCATTAGACCAAAACTAGATAATCGAGGATCGCCTTCCTGAAATATCAATTAAACTAAGCAAATTCAAGAACAGACCACCAAAAACTGATGGTTTAATGATACTGCAAAACCATAGTCATAAGGAGATGGGATATTTCCCCGAAACCTGTGGTTCAAAATAAAGCAACTGAGAGCAATATATGACCTAGGTCTGTGACGTACTCCTCCATATTTCTCAGTTTCTCTATCATAACCTACCCATCAAGATCAATCACTATTCGGGCTATAACTATGGAGGACCAGAACAGCTAAATTGCAGCTTGTTTTTTTCTTGGACAAGGAAAAAAAAATCTCCACTTTTTTGCAAGCAATCATTTGGTATTTAGAAAGATGGCGTACAGTTTCATATACGAACTCTCCAAACTTCCATGCCAAACTCATGGTTATGACTAGTTCTCCTATAAACTATCTGACTTTGAGGTTAAATGTTCACCACTGAGAGGTCTTAGTTGCTGTACAGCTAAAATGTCATTTTGGAGAGCCTCGCCACTATTTCTGTCAACAAATTGTGTATGATATAGAAACATACACTAGACCAAACAAATGATTACTTCCCATCCACCTACTTGCATAAGAATTGACGGTATCTAATTCCTTTAAATAAACAACAACAACAACAACAACAACAAACCCAGTGTATTCCCACTTTGTGGGGTCTGGGGGGGGGTAAGATGTACGCAGTCCATACCTCTACCTCTGATGAAGTAGAAAGGCTGTTTCCGAAAGACCCCCGGCTCAAGTTACGAGATATCAAACAAACACATAGTACAGCACAGAAGCAGATGACATAACATAGATACTGCCGCCATAAGGAATATAAAACAGAGTAAAGCAGGAATGCAGGAATATAAAGCAGAGGAAAGCACACAGATTCGTAACAAACATAGAACACGGAACACGGAACAGAACATTGAATACGGAATCATACCAGGAATACACCCCCACCAATTACCTCCCTACATTAGCGACCCGAACAGGCCCTAATCCTCTGCCGTAATTCGCGTCTTCCAGACCTTCCTATCTAGGGTCATGTCCTCGGTAAGCTGTAACTGTTCCATGTCCTTTAAATAAAAGAACCAGAAAATGAACTAAAATTCTCCTGATTTTATGTTTGAATACCTCATCAAAAAGAACTCTGTAAGCATTCAAATCATGATAGATCTTTCTGTTTTCAGCAATGCAATGATCCAGAGACTATGCAATATAGTATGCAACTAGGGCAATGGTTGTTTCTCCCCTGTACCACCAAAAGACATGCATGCTAATATGAGACCTGAATGTTTAGTCATTAAAATATGGAACTGCTCGGATATCTAAAATTAATTTTATAAGCTCGCAAGATGTTGTGTACATGCTTAAACATGTATATAGAGCAAACGATACCAATACAAGGCAAGTGAAGGAGCTCTGGAGATTGGAAGTTACGGGAGGCACTAACAGTATGCATCTATAAAGTCAACATTTTTTGGGGGCAAATTGAACAGTTAAATGTGTGGTAACTCTGGAATAAGCTGTAATACAAGCCAACTCTCAGGGGTCGTTTGCTAGGGTATATAAGAATAGCGCTGAATAGGATGTATTGATAATGTAGGGTCTTAGTTATGTCCACATAACAGATCCAAAGCAGTATCATTAGGTTAATTATATAAACATCCATCACCTAATAAGGTAAAGGGAAAGACTCGGTATTGGACCATTGAACTAGCATAAAAAAATGCTTTTCCCCTTGCAATTCAACATTTAAAATTTCTAGATCAGGCAAAAGACCAAACCATACAGTGGAAGAGATCCTTTGAGAGAGTATCATTAGGCATGTATTCTGCAGACGTTCATCTCCCTCTGCACCACAACCAATTAAATTCACCAATCTCTTGTGCCGAACCTTGCCAACTCCAGCTGCCTCTGCCTGCAGTACATGAGTAGGACTAAACCAAAAGTTCGTAGAGAAAACTGACAGAACAGCAAAGATACTTTGATATTTGGAGATCTACCGCTTACTTGTAACGTACATGCATGTACACAAGGCTTTACAAACTTAATTGCATTAGAATCGTGATATTAACTAATACTGAGTGTTATAGGAACTGGGAAACCAAATGAGACCGCGTTCAGCTACCAATCAGTGTCTCAATGAACTCATCAAATTTTGAGCACAAGACTTAATCTAAACCTTTCTGGCTCACCAATGATAATGGCTAAAAGGATCAAGACTATATAATCCACGGACTTATAATCAGATTTATCACAAACTGTTGAGCGTCTGGCCACGACTGTCTAGAGAAGCGATTGATGGCAACTAGCCTGTTGCTACGAAGCTTCCCTCTGTAGACAACGTTGGGAGCTTTCTCACCACTTTCAGAAACTATTAATTCACTACTAAGGTCATTTGTTGCTGCCCAAAGTTCGGCAAGACTAAATTCCTTGAATGCAGGCACTTGATCTTGGTCTACTTGATCCCCATTAGCTTCATCAACAACACAGGCAAATAAAATAAAAAAACTGATAACAAAGTCAGTAACCACAACAATTACATTGCAAATATTTTCACATATACTCAAACCTGAGTATCTTTAGCTCAGGTACATATAACCAGTGATACCCACATTAATTTCAGTACTAATAACAACCCTATATAGACATATAAAAAAAGGAAAATAACACAAATAAACCAAATAAATGTTGGGTTAAATTCAGTGAATGGAAAAAGAAGCAGCACAACATGATGACAAACAACGAATATTCCACAAAATTCATGGATCAGAACTTCCGCTCTGAGCTAAAAAAACAAGAAATAACAGTATAGTTAGAAGAAGCAGATGAGTAAATAAACAAATAGAGGGGGCAAATGAAGTAAAACCCAGATTACGAAGGATCGGGTACGAATATGAATATTAATGCCAACCATGTAAAAAGAATCTCCACGATCACCGAATTAAGGATACAACATTGATCCATATACATCATCTGCTGAAAGACTTGTGGACCAAACAATATAATAGATGAAACCAATCCCTTAGACATCCCACATCCTGGGATACTTAAACCTTTATCGAGTATATCATCAAATAAACCTATATAAAGGGGTAATTCTCTTCCCATTTTTATTACAGTAGTAAAACAACAAAATTGGAATTAACTTAAAACTCGGCATATGAAGGAGCTGGCAAGAAAGGAAATGGAGCAACTGAGGCATATGCTACAGGTGACCGACGTTGACCATTTCCGCCCATCTGCTTCATCCTTTTTTCTTCTGGTGTCTCTTCTGTAGTTCCCAATGAAGGCAACATCTCGACAATCTTATCTGTGTTTTCCATAGTCATTTGCTGCTCACTCTCAGTTACACGATGAACTAAAAGCCCAGACATAAATACAGGAAGATAAAGAAGGCTGGCATGGAACATTCTCCTAGCATCTTTAGTTGTACGGTTCAGGTAGAATGACATTGCCGTACCGCTGATTGCCAGAGCAAGAAGTGTCGATTCCAGGCAAAACCACCCAGATGTCAAACCCCCTGCACACAGAAGGTCGTGACGGAAGGCAGTTTAGATAGAAGCATGAAGAGCATGGTTAAAATAAGAACAAAGTTCAGCCGAAACTAAGAAGCCAGCACCAGATGTGCACGACTCCACAACAAATGAATGACACATTGAGCAGTTGCATGAAAACATGAAGTTGCTATTCAAGTCATTGCAATCTAGAACCAATTTCAAGAAAGAGAAAGAATTAAGAAAGAATTAAATCTAACTGATTCAAAAGTTTCCCAAGTTTACGTGTTAGTTACTTATGAATTAACATGCTGTTGTTTGTTAGCTGATCAAGCAAAGCCAGGATGATGGAGGTGATGAAGTAACATGGAGACTCCAGTGAATGAACGACTTCATGCCATGTCCAAACAAATACCAAAGATGGTAAAAGTGTTGGCCGATTCATCACGGTTCAACTCCTTAATACATTCAAGAATTTTCACTGAAAAAGGTACACTAATATAATGCACACTGGGACACGTTCCGTTACTGACAATTGTAATATAATAACACTAATGTTACTACAGATGCCTCCTGGGACACAACCAAAGTTTGAGAAGTGTCAGTATTCACCTCCACCAAAGGCACTTGATAAATCGTTAGTATGCTCAAATAGGACTAGTCTGAGAAACAAAAACACAGATCGCACAATGGATTTGTGGGAAAACAATGGAAACTCTAACTAACTGCCAGAGCAAAACTGAAGTAATCAATAGTCAGAGTCCTTTTCAGACTCCTCCATCGCTGACATATGGCAGTGATAAGGTACTATTTGCATCATCAAACAAGTAAAATCTGTCAGGTTTCTCGTAGAAGATATGTTTCTCATGATTTCTGGAAATTAATGCAGCCTACCAACGTGATCGATCCTAATGAAGCCACTGATCAGCTTGGTTCCAGGCAACACAAAAGGTCTTTGCCTGCTCTGGAATTTTCAGCTAATGTATCATTAACATTTGTTAGTCATTCCTAATCCCATATTGTGCAGAAGGTGCAGTCATATTTTGGCAGTCCCTGTGTTTTATAGGTCTATATATCCTGTTTCAGGCATTGATTGAGCTTTTAGACCAAGTAGAACATCTAATTTCTGTTGAACCACAATGTGAAGAGAAAAGTGCATCCCATGGTCATGCTGCCCAGCTAAGCCAGCTGCTGTTTTTCACAAATTGGCAGAAAACGTTTGTGCAAGTGATCAAAGGAAAGAGTCAACTATCTATTTTCTTGTATTGGAGGTATGTTGGCTCCTCTTATGTAAATAGATACTTTACGCAAATTATGTACTTCACCGAAACCTTTGCGCTTTTTTATTCCAGGACGAGTTTAAATGTTTAACGTGATTCAAAAAATAACACGCCCCAAAAAAGGTTAATTGCACTTTGATTATCAAATTATTTACTAAATAAAGGTCAATTATTCCATTTAAGTTAACTTAGGAGAAACATACAAGTCCAACTACCTTAAAGCTTAGACAATTAGAATTGTGCCAATTAAATCTTCACACAGAACAATGCATAAATGGGACAACTTCTATATAAAATATGACTCACAATCATAGGCTAGGTAACCCAATGGTAGTAGATATAGGCAATTTCTCAAGGCTACAGAGGCCGTCCTCTGACCGGAAGCATCAGCAAGAGAGAACATTCTGAACCTGTACAAAAATAAGAAATGATAAGCTGAGGAAGAATCTTAGGGCCGACTTTCAAAAAAATATAACATTGGATATTATGAGAGAAAGAGATGCTACACTATGTCAAGCAGCTCATTTACTTTTAATCCAAGCATCATCAAGAAATACTCAAGCCCCCCACACCCCTATCCCACAATAAGTCTCCAGAAGCCCAAATATTTTGTTCACCAATCACCACGTGATGACTAGAGCTTGAGAACCTCTTTAAAGATAGCACATGTTTGGACCACCCTTAGCCTTAGATGCAGTTTTTTTATTTGATAAAGCCTTGGCCTCTAGATGCATATAGCCATTAAGATGTAACTATATGGCTATATTCACTGTACAGTAGCGTTGACTTTGAAGATCATCACACAATTAATACTTGTATGACCAAAAGTTCAAAAGAGAAGGTATATACCCTCCGTCGGCATAATCTTTACGGCACATGTATGCTAGCGCCATGAAATGGGGTATCTGCCAAAAATACAGAGCAGCTGGGAGGAGCATTCCATTGAGAGACACCTGACCAGAAGCTGCAGCCCACCTTTACAAGGAGAGAGAATCTTTCAGATGTGGCATCAGCTGCAGAACCAAGACAATAACAGCAATTACAAAATACCAGAAAGCATAGCTAACCTAAAACAAAATCCAAGTATCTTCTGTAAGTTATACTCCTATAACATTTGCATAAAAACAATCACTTCAAAACAAAAAGGTGCTGAATAAAAAATATGTCACCCTTTCTGCAACAAAAAACTACTGAATTTTCCAGGTACTGAGTCTCAAATAATGATATTCCATGAAGAGAGTATCATTCTGAAAGTGGAATTATTACTTTACATGCAGTGTAGCTACATACAGAGGGCAAACCAGTAATACTTTGCAAAGCAAATATAGACCTCAAAGCATGCTGAAATCTACTAGAAATTTTGCTGCATTATACAGCACATGGATATGCCTATCAATGAACATTTCCAAGCGAAGGTATAAAAACAGCAAATTAGGTGCAACCCAGATTAATAAAGAAGAAAGCCCAAAAGTGTAAAACAAAACAATTACCCAAGCAGGGGGGGAATAGCACCAACAATTGCGCCGACCCATGTATTTATTGGATGTATCTGCTTTAGTGGTGTGTATAAAAATGCATACAACACAAGATTAGAAGCACCAAGGCCAGCTGCCAACATATTAGCCTGTACAGACCTTGTCATAGAAATTGCAACATCAGTCCCTCAATCATTAATTCATGCAACTGAAAGATGATTTATCAAATTGCAATACATATTGTTAGACTAGTTGCAAAGGATATCCGTCCACCTTGCTAGCCAGTAAAGCAGTGCCCACAATGCCAACAGAAGATGCCCACGTTACTGCATGCGGTATACTGATTCGTCCTGATGGCAATGGTCTTTTCTTAGTTCTGTTCATCTTAGCATCATTTTTCACCTCGAACACCTGAGGGCAAACACTAGAATTATTAATTGCATGGAGTTCCACTTCTTGAAAAGGTATGTAAAAGTACATGCAGCACGAAATGTCACTGATGGAAACAATTCCATCACCACTAATTGTACAGCAAAGAAAAACATAGAAGGAAAAGGCAAATATTTCTCTACAGCACACTGAGGGATTCTCCCACTTTCGGCTTGGAGGGAAGCTATAATTCTCATTTCGATGGAGGTATAGTTATGGTAACGGTTAAAGTCCTAAGGCTGTTCAGATCCCCGCTGGGAACATGCCAACCCACTCTCCTTTTAATGAACACTTTAGGTGGAAGTGTAGTTGTGAGCAAGATTCCAGTATTGTACCTGATTTAATGTGCTAGCTGATGCCGCAACCATCATTGTGCCAGCACATGTGCAGCAAAGTCCCATGTAGTCAATGGCACTACCGCTCCCAAGGATATATCCAGTGCCAGAGGTTGCAACTACAAGCATGCTGATAACAGTGTAATTAAAGAAAAATGAAGCAACAAAACTACAGAGTGGTGACATATGGTGTAGCTTATATGCTAACATTCTGGAAAGAAAAGAGCCTGAACAATTAGAATATGTATAGTACATTGATTACGTTTAAATACAAATTAATTACACACATTAAGATGTTGAAAAAATAAAGGGTCTTAATTATCCAGCGATCATATCTAGAAAAAGCATCCTACACTCAAATATGTATAGAACCATACATCTTAATCTTAAACAAACGAGGCTTACAATACGCTTTAATCTTCTAACTTATACTACTAGAACACTAACCCCTTAAGAGTGACTAACTACTCTTGATGACAAAGTTGTTTCACTTGTTCCCATAGCACCAATAACCTAAGAATAAATTGGTTTGTCCATTACACTCCATCCTCTAACATTTGGCCCACAGCTAACTATCTCCGACTTCTTTTGTTGTGTTTCTTAGCTTTATTTTAATTATTATTTCAACTCTCGTATTTTTGCAATATAAATCTCATACAAACAGAAAAATCTATAAACAACTGGATATGAATTGAGTTTTAATAATTTCTTGTAGTTTAACAATAGATCTATATCAGACTCTTCTTTCAGTTCTCACTTTCGGACCCTCTTAATATGTTTTTAAGGTTAGAACTGGACCTAGTATCACCCAGAAACCAAAAAGTAAAGCATAGGAAACGAAGCAATCTATTACAGAGTAACCCATTACTGGGAATTGTAGAGGCTGAGAGTACTTTCTAGACAAGGGCCAAGTGCACCAGCCAACGAAGTATCCTATACAGGTACAGACAACCTCGAGCTGCTCTAACTCTCCTCGTACCTTCTATATCCAACCTCTAACACCTCCACATTGGGCATATGCACATCTCCTTGAGATTCTCTTCACATCTCCAAGCCACCTCAATATCGCTTCCCTCATCTTGGGAGGCCACTCCCACCTTATCCCGAATATCCTCATTTCTAATTTTATCACTCCTAATATGTTCACACATGCACCACAACATCCTCATATTTGCAACATGCATCTTTTGGACAAAGAGTATATGACAGGCCAACCCTCCACCCCATCCAACGTTGCCTCTATAATTAGATTCAGCTAGTTATAAGCAAGCAGCAAACAATTCCTTTACAAAATCCATCAATCCCAAACAGAGTTGGAGGCTAATCCGGTCCTCATCATTCCAATACCAATTCGTACGAACAGTTTACTTGCACAGAATTACAATATCTAGCAATTCAATAAGAGGATTAATAAATCAAAAAAGTGCCTAACCTTAAGCGAGCTTTAGAAAGCTCGGAATAACACCTGCCGTAATGCTTAGCCATGTCGACAACATCCCTACCTTTGAAACAACCAGTTGCAGCCGCAAAAGATGAAAGATCCACCGCTGAAGAACCGGGAGATCCGGTTCGGACCCACTCCAAACCTACCTTTACTGAACCCGCGGGGTGAGTAGACTCTGGTCCGGCGGCTGTAGAAGTGGATCGGGTAACAACGCCACCATGACGAAGTAAAGGAATACGAGTAGAGGAAGAGGATTTGGAGGTGAGGAGTTTGGAAGAGAAACAACCTACCGAGTTCCTCCACATGCTGCCCACTCTGAGCTTGACAATGTTTGGAGCTTGATCTTTTTACCTGTGATATGTATGATGATTAACACAAGGGAAGGGAAGAAAATTATTTCCACGCGATATTATATAAGAAAAATTTAAGCATGTTTAAATTATATAAGTGACTTATTACGCATCTTAATATACCTTTCTGTGGTTCCATTTTAAGATGCGTGTGTTAAATTTATTTTAGGCGTATCCAACTTATTAAATAATAAAAGTAAACGGTTAAAAACATTAAGAGAAAAGACATCGTTTTCATCTCAAATTATAATTAAAAAATCGAATCTACACCTAAATTATATAAATGACTTATCACATACCTTAATTATAAAAAAGTGATACTTTTTACTGATGTGGTGCTGAGCGTGTAAAACACTACACAACATGCAAATGGTGGTAGCCTGACGGGGTAAATAGTTTCACTTTTTTATAATTTAAATGTGTAATAAGTCACTAATATAGTTTAAATATGACTTTGACTTTTCAAATATAATTTGGGATGAAAACGAGGTCATTTTTCTTAACATCCAGTGATGATGGTAAATGTTAAAAGGGTTAATGGCTGCTTCTGTATGTCCTTAAATAAAATATAAAATAAAATCCTTTAGTCAGAACCAAGAATAATTTTAAAAACAAATAATTTTATTTTTTTAAAAAAAAAAAGTAACTTCAGGA
The DNA here is from genome assembly GCF_002878395.1 of Capsicum annuum. Classification (NCBI taxonomy): domain Eukaryota; kingdom Viridiplantae; phylum Streptophyta; class Magnoliopsida; order Solanales; family Solanaceae; genus Capsicum; species Capsicum annuum. The sequence goes on along the minus strand of NC_061111.1, from coordinate 200,806,770 downwards.
GTATGTTTGGAAATGTCATATGAAATCTTTACTTAAAATTATTTGAAATTGATGTTTTTTGGAAATTTTATTTAGATATATAAAGTTAAACATGAATTTGTCATAAATTATAAAAGCTCTTCACAATTATTTCAGTTCTTATACAATTTTACCATATATAAAAATTATCTATATCTATATTTATAATCTATAATCTATAGTTTATATCTATAATATATTAAAAGCGTGAAGTCCTTTGAAGAGTGAATTGAATTTTTTGCCCTTCATTGAATAATTATGCAATAGATAAAATCATCTTTTTACTATTTTTTAAATTTTAAAAATTAAAAATTCATTAAAACCTAATTCTCAAACCTTTCCTTATTTGAATTATATACCTGGAATTTAAGAATTTTAAATCAATTAAAATTGTATCTTAAATAAATCTTTAAAAACTTTAATTCATTGGTGTTACTATTTTGGCAATTTTTTCCTTAACTCACGTATGTATCCTTTTGGATAAAAGTTCAATTCACAATTAATTTTAGTTATAATCATTTTTGGTTTGATTATTTAATCTAAGTAAGAATTCATAAATATTTTGAAAGACCGTCATACCTTTTATATTTTAAATGATTTTATAAAATTGAATTTACTAAAATAAGGTGCACGCGTGAGACGCGTATATCTAAACTAGCAGTTAATAAAGTCATACTGATAAATCATATTTTTTATGTTGCTTTTATTAATAAATATTTGTAATTGCAAACTTATAAATATATATAATTTTATTTCTACTAATAAACAATAGTAATGATAACTAGTAACTAGATACTGCTATTATGAAAAAAAAAAAAAAAATAGATACCATTTAATATAATCATTATATATAGCATAAAAAATCTCATCACACCGAACATGAATATTTTATTGAGATATTTTTTATAAAATTTAAGATGATAATTTTTCTAAAATAAAATATAAATTCATAGGTCAAGTTTTACCTTTAAAAAAATGTAACCACAATTTAGAATCCAAAATCTTACTTTTTGAAGAACTGAAATTTGAAATTATGATCTCAAATCACATATTTAAACACTGATTTGAAATCATAACCTCAAATTAAATATTGAAACGCCTATTAAATTGATCATATCAAATACTCAAACCATGTCATAGTTTGAGTATTTATATAAATTCACACCACACATTGAATGTACTTGTGTAAATATTACTAGTTAGGTAACATTTATACTTTAAAATAATACCCAAATATTATCTTTATTTTGAGATTCTCATAATTATATTAACATAGTATGTATATATGTGCATTTTCACTACATATTTATAGCGCTTGACATTACAATCAATCAATAAAAGAAATACAATTAACTTTTATCGCGAACTATTAATTTTTTGCCTTAGAAAAAGAAATGGACAAGATGCCACTTAGAATATTGCTATTGGAGAAAAAATAAATATATACTCGAATTATGATAAATGGTACGTATATATCCTCCATCATACTTTGGATACACATATGCTCCTACCGTTACTGTGAGGGCATATACGTACCATTTCATTAACTGTAGATGCATATATATACCGAAAATATGATGAAAAATATATACGTATCATTTATTATAATTTGGGATATATTTGTCCTTTTTTTTACCCTATTGCAAATTAAGTGGATGCTCAATTGGTCATTTTTTGTAAAAAAAAAAAAAAAAAGATATGTGAGAATGTGGAATGGAAGGAGGAGAAGTAATATAACAAATGCAAAGAATAGCTAGGTACATATCATTCTTCTTTGAGGTTCTGCTGGCCATCTTCTTTAGACTTTACACAATGACTAATTCCCACAGAACATCTTTTGCTCAACTTAGAAAATTAGTGATCATACTCTTCTCTAACATGTCATTTTTCTTAACTTATATACACTAACCTCTTACACGTAACGAATTATTTTTACACTCTAATTGATAGTTCCAATGAGTTTTTCGTCCCAACAGCTGATCAGCCTGCTAACATTGGGTTATGGGAGATGATATTTGTTGTTGTCGTTGTTGTTTATCAATTCTGAAGAAATTTCCAAAGTCAAGCCAAGAATCTCAAACCCCCCTGCTGCTCTTCATTTTGCGTTCTACTACTTCTCTGTTCAAACTCAATGTACTTATACCACTTAGCACAAATGAGGTAGACCACAAAATCAGCTATTGTCAATGCTGCTAAGAGGAAGTAAAATCTATCCAAATGACCCTTGTTAAGGTTTCCAGGTATCCATCCAGGCATTTTATTGGTAGTCGAAAATTTAATAACAATAGAAACCAGCAAGCTACTGACATAGTTCCCTAGTGAAATTGAAGTCATGCAAAGTGCACTTCCAAAACTTTTCAATCCGTCGGGTGCTTGTCCATTGAAAAATTCCAATTGTCCAACATACATGAAAACCTCTGATGCGCCAATCAGTACATATTGAGGAACTTGCCAGAAAATGCTTAAAGAACTCGAGTTGGTGCAATGTGAACAATCTTTGTTGGCATATTTTAACCTGAAATGCTCCACTATACCAGCTGCTACCATTGCCATTATAGCAATTATGAGGCCAACTCCCATACGTTGGAGCTCGGTTAGTCCTCTTGGAGATGATTTCTTTATGCTGGCAACAAGAGGGTCAAGAACCCGTCTGTAGATGAAAATGAATGCTGCAACACTAAGGATGTCGAAGCTTGACATGCTTGCAGGAGGGATGTGGAAGCCTGAAACTGTAGTCTTCATGGCATCACCTTGTTCCACGAATAAAGAGGCCATTTGAGTGAACACAACAGAGTAAAGTATTGTACAAAGCCAAATTGGAAATAGTTTTAGGATGCATTTCACTTCTTCCACTTGAGTCACTGGACAAAGGCTCCACGGATTATCAAGTCTCTCCTTTGAAGTGATTATAGCTGCTTTATCCAAGAATCTGTCACCAAGAATATTTTTGTTATAAGTACATCCACTTTCCCTTCATATATGTAAACATAGCGCTGAACAACAAGCAACTTGGGAACTACACACGAGGCAACGGCAGAGGCAACATTGGAATGAGGGGGTTCGGAAAAATGCTAAAATATCACATGCCGGAATCCATGACTTATTTTTTTTTTAATCCTTTGCCGCTATATAAGAAGTTTTCTAGTGCTAATCAATAACATAAATTTCACATATGTAAAGTGTAACTTTTTGCCGAATGGTATTTAATTGACCATCCTTGAACCAATGTGGCTTTTGAAACTGGTGGAGGGACACGAGGTGCTAAGCCGGAGTAAAAATTGCTCCATGTAATTGGTATCCACCCATCTCATTAACATGGCTAATAAATCTACGAATTACAAACATTTTAGAACAAGGTTTGAACTTCATAAGAATAACGTACCTAAATTCTTTCGTATGCAGTATGTTTCGACTGCTATTATCAGCAAGCTCTCTTCCATCACCTTCATATAGATCATCTCCATTTGAAGGTTGCTCTGTCTTCCATTTCCTAATTGCAGCTACAATCACTTGACAAAATCTTGAAATGGGGTTCCCCGTAGGCTTGAAGTGTCTGTACCTAGGTGTCCCAATGAGAAACAGAACTAATGCCAAAATAGCTGAGCCAGCTGATGCCCAAAAACCCAATGTCCACATGCCTTTGTCCTCAAAATAGACTAAGATAGTGTTTGAAAATAAGGATCCAAGATTCAATGCTAAGTAGAAATAGCTAAAGAAGGACACTTTTGAGTGACTTTCTTGAGGATGATCTTCATCAAATTGATCTGATCCAAATGTTGCAATGGTAGGTTGATACCCTCCATTACCAAGAGCAATCAAGTAAATGGACACATAGAAGAGCACAGTATGGACACTTGAAGGGGATCCACAAGGGGTTTCTTCATCTCCACAGCCATTAGGCTTGATCAAGAAAATGTATGAAGATAATGATAATGATACTAGGCCCTGCAAAAGATAGAAATTTCAATTTCTTAGTACCTAGATAGTATTGCAACATGAGTTCAATTTTTATGCATCAAAAAATAATTGTATATTATTCGCGTCACCTAAAAGATAACTACATGTAGTTATCAATAATAAGTTGGATTAGTAGCCTGGAAAATGAGGTAGGTGACTACAAGGTAATAGACTTATCCACACTCAGTACTATCACCACACCTATGAAAGCATAACATGTGTCTTTTATACACTAATGCATGGTTGGTGATACGCATTCTCACTTTATTCTCAACTACTAAATAGATTATATTACATGTTTTGTGTAAATATCAAGTGTGAATAAGTATTTAAAAGCCTTTTTTTTATCCGTCAATATAATATGACGTGTGTGAATTGTGAAATGAGAAATTAATCGAGGTATGAAATGACTTACAACGACAAAAATGGCTTGGAAGATGGCACAAGTCTTGTATCTACCCCAATAGGAATCACTTAAGAAAGCTCCCAAAAGTGAGAAGATGTAAACCGTGCCAGTCCATTTACTAACATTGTTGGCTGCTTCAGCATTATCTTGCCCCATAACTCTTGTAAGAAATAGGACTAGATTCACTCCAACCCCAAAGAATGCTAGTGTTGCTAAACCTTGATTCACTATAGATCATCCAAAAAACAACAAAAACAAAATCAATACTACTTACTAGACAAAGTAAAGTCACCAAATTGACAATACAGATTTTCTTTATAACATTTTATTTGTTGCATCTTTAGGTTTCCAAATTAAAATTACTGTAAGTAGTTACATGTTAAAAAAAGTGTACACAAAAGTTACATTACATAATAAACTTACCTAGTAATAGAACACCAGCAAACCATCTTCCAGTCCTGTCACGCACAGCAGGGTGACCATGCATATCAACAGTTCCATCAAGAGTGAATTCTTCGTGTGGAATATTCCCTACCTTATCATCCTTCTAAATGAAAACAAGGAAACAGATTTGTTAATTTGATATTTTTTGTTAATTAAAAGTTGTCGTCATGTGACAAAAGGTCATGTGCAAGCCTTCTTACAAAATAAATATAAGGTAAATCTAATTAACTTGCATCGTGTTTATACCTATTCTGTAGATCGTAAGTACGTACGACCGTACATGACACATGTCTTCACAGATCACTTTTATTACTAAAGGATGGTTAAATTAATACAATGTTTTCACATAAATACTTCTCCTTTAGTACAAATATTTTTACCTTTTCTATGCTTACTCCTTAATTCCATGAAAGGGACGTCAACGGTGCATGTCGAGTTAGGTACATGACGTGATATTATATTTGTGTCTTTTTACAACGTTAGTATTGTAACAATTTTTTGTAACAGGGTAATAAATGTACATTGGCAACAATCAATGTAGTAGTAGTACGTATGCTTTTATAGTTGAACATCTTTTTCTGAGTCATTAATATAACTTGACGTGATTGACTTCTCTTATATATTACATATATGATATACTCATGATCAGAATGTGTATCTAATAAAGCCAACAAGCCATGGCTTTCTATGGTATCAATTTGCCATAGCATAACGTTACACTAGTACAGCACGTTTTGCAAGAACTTGCACATCTGAAATTCGTATCCAATTATGAAATATAAGTATACACGACGAGTTAACTTTGAAAGACACTATTAAATTTTAATTTTACGGGGGTATATTTTTACTTCTATACACGGATATCTATTTTTCAAACAAATTATAAAATCATTTTAAAAAAAATACTAAGATAACTAACAATTTAAGTACTGAGACGAATAACCTAAAAGCTAAGACAATTACCTGCTAGTACAACAGATTAAAATATTTTAGTAGCGTAAAAATTCCTTAGAACATAGTCACTATAGATTTGTAATAAAACTCTTAAAATCATACAGACTTAACTCAAAGCTAAGCTAACGATATTACACCATGCTTTGTTAAGTAAAAGTATTTTTGGAATGATTAAGCCCAACAATTTGTGTTAGACTATATGGTTCGCCAAGACCAGGGGTAGAGGGATGTAACCTGATAAACTTAAATATATATGGGTATACATTAGTATTAATTTTAGCTCGTTCTGAATTCATTAACTCTAAATCGAGAATGGAGATCCCATAACATAAAATGAATTTGGCAAGAGCGCGTTATAATGAAAAGCACAGGAAAGGTAAGTGCATCTATACAAACCATTTTGTCAATGTTTAAGCAGTACTCCATTTGTAATTTGCTGCGTTATAGACCACAAAATATACAGAGATAGATGGAAAAACTGCTAGTTGAACTTCAGTTAGAGGAGAAGTCAGAAGAGGAGAGGGGAAATACTAGTAAATGTTTTCTAGTTGAAGGAAGTTAAAGCTGTAAAGGAAATGCATGTGAAGAGAATTAAGCAAGAAGGGGAGATGGAAAGTGGTGACCTATTTATACATGTTACAATCACCAAATTAATAAATCTATTGGAGATATAGTACGTATGTAAATGAAAAAAAATAAATTAAAATCCAGTTGGGAAACATTATTATCCTAGCTACTAGGCACGAAGAAGGAGACAAAAGAAGAGTAATTTAATTAGGAGTTGTAATATCTCTTTCATCGATCGATTAAGCTTGTCCTTGATTGTGAATTGTGATGAATCTGTATTGATGCTGACACATATCAGAGTTATTTACTACAACTTTTTCCGTTTTAATTTATTTGTCTAACTTTGATTTGACACTAATATTTAAGATAGCACATAAGATTTTTGTATCTTACAGATTTAAACTAAAAATATATAAAATGTATCAAGTACTTTTTAATCATATGGCTTTAAACATGTCATATGGAAAGTTAGAATTGAAAAATTGTCAAAAAAGATAAGAGGGTTTTTTTTTTTTTGAAGAAAAAGATTAAAAAGAAACGTTTGATAAACAAATTAAAATGGTGTGAGTAATATTTTTATGCCATATAGAAGATCACCTCCCGGGGTATTTAGATACCAACCATGGAGATTTATCTTCTTCAATAATTCTGGAACTCTAAAAGATTCTACATACAAAGAGGAGAGCAAGAAAGAGCAGTTTTGAGAAATATTTTTTGTTAATTAGCTGACGCAATGTATAAAAGGACATATATACAATAAAGATAAAATATCTTCTAACTTAACTTCTACTATTTATACATTGACCCTGCAAGTTTTATATAACACTTTCTCTAATATTCCCCCTTAAGTTTGAAGTTATGAACAAATACAATACTCTAAACTTGGACAACAGGTACTCATGTTGAGTCTTGCCTAGCCTTTTAGTGAGTAGCTAATTTCTTGTTCATCGATATTCAAGTATCTAGTTTCACTTAACCTCTACTGTGTCTTTTCCCTTATGAAATGACAATTCAATTCTATATGTTTTATTCTCTCATGTAGTACTGGATTTGCAGCAATCTGTATACCTGATTTACTGTTACTATGTATGATGACTAGTGTTTGAACTTCAGCTCCTAACTTTTCAATTATCCACACTACCTCAGCTACAACACTTGCCATGCTCTTATACTCAGCTTCAGCTGAGCTTTTGAAAATAGTTCCCTACTTCTTAGGATTTCATGATATGAGTGAATTTCTCAATTTGACCATGAATCATGTGGTTGATCTTCTGGTATGCAAATATGTTGCGCAGTCTGAGTCACAATAGACTTTCAATTGCTTGTCATTTTTATTGGATAGTAGTATTCCTAGTCCTGCTTGTCCCTTTATGTATCTCATAAGTTTAAGTGCAGCATTGAGATGTAATTATTTTTGTTGATGTAGAAACTAGCTCAGAATTTTTATTGTAAAAAATATGTCTGAGCTTGTAACTGTTAAGTACAAGAGTTTCTCAACCAATCTTCTATAGTTAGTAGCATCTTCAAGTAACCTATCATCATTCTTCTTCCCATTTGCTTCATCATTCTCCTTAGTTGTCAACTTTACATAGGGATCAAGAGGAGTAAAAACCGATCTTGCAACACCTAATCCTACTTCAGATATTATTTCTAGAGTGTACTTCCTCTGATTCATTATAATTTCTTTTTGAGATTTGGCAAATTCAATCCCAAGAAAAATACCTGAAATTTCCTAGGTCCTTTCATTTTTAAAGTATCCTGTAGAGTGTTTAGTTGCTTGAATAAGGTTGATATCATTTCCTGTAATCATCATGTCATCTACATAGACCAAAATTATCACCAAAGTTGTACCAAGTCTTTTAGTGAATATAGAATAGGTTAAATGACTTTGAACAAAACCTAGTTTGATTAGAACTTCCATGAATTTTACATTTCGTTGTCTTGGTGCTTACTTTAACCCATTAAGGGATTTAATAAGCCTATACATTAGTTTCTCTCATTGAACATTATTTGGTGTCTAAAACCCCTGAGGAAGGGTCATATAGACCTCATCAAACAAGTCACCTTGGAGAAAGGCATTGTACATATTCATTTGAGGTAGATGTCAATTCTGAGTTGTAGCAAGAGCTAAAATGCCTCTCATAGGACCATCTTGACCACCGAAGAGAAGGTTTTTTGATAGTCCAAGTCTTCCCTTTGAAACCTTTAACTACCAGCCTAGCTTTATACTTTTCAATCTTACCTGAAGTTTTATATTTAATCTTGAATATCCACTTGCACCTAATAACTTTCTTTCCATGAGGCAAAGAGACAATTTACAAGTATTATTGGATTCTAAAGCTAAGATTTTAGCTTACATTGCTTCAACCAATTTGGAATCTCTGCATGCTTCTTCAAAGAAAATAGATTCAACAATATTCCCAAAATTAGAGAGAAAAGTTTGATAGGGGAGGGAAATGTGACCATAACTAAGATACTAATCAATGAAGTACAGAGGCTGAAAATCAGAGGTTACATGAACAAATGCTACATAGTCTTTCATCCATTTAGAAGCTTTATTGCTTATTTGAGATCTTCTATGATTAGAAATAAGTAAAGGTACAATATTAGGAAATATATATTAAAAAGCATATGCAACCTCAACAAAAGAATGCACTAGTGTAGAGATGTATAGTTTGGCTGGGATAGTGTAACGACCCAAAATCACCTCCCGGGATGTCACACGGTGCTTAGGGCTACAAGTAACCCCAAGCTAACCCTTTAAGCCTATCACTTCTCATATTAACTCATTCAAGAAGAAATATACAAAAACACTGGCACTGTCATATCAAATGAAAGGAAATAAGAAGGTAATACTCGGTCCAAACGACCACAATACTGGAAATCTCAATACAACCACAGTCTGATAACTAGTCTGACAAAGCCTCTATTACTCCATGAACTCGAGAGACGTTGGTACAGGTCCCCAACTGACTCAAACTGAACTGAAAGTAATAACATAAACACTCGAATACTGAAATGTCTGAAGATAGGTCCTCGAACCATGAGGACTCACCACTGTAGAAATGTAGACGAAGGTACTCGGGAATCACTGATGAGGCTGGGACTGAGCACCTAAACCTGCATTATAAGACAATGTAGCACATAAAAGTATATGTGGATCAGCACTTGGGAATGTACTGAGTATATGGAGGTGTATGCATTTACATAAAACAATATCAATACTCTTTAATCAAATCATGCATGCAGATAGGAATGACTTACATGAATAAGTCTAAAATGTAAAGCTCATAAATCATGTAGAATGAAGCATGTAACACAAATCTCGTGAGTCATTATACTTTGTCTTTAAAATCTATGCTCTCCTCTTATTCTAACTACTCATAGGATGAAGGAAGCTTTAAACAATACTTTCAACTCATGCATATATCTCATGGAGAGTAAAACTTCTTTATTGCTTAAGAACTTGTAACTCTTTTGAACTCAAACACTTGGAACTCGGAATCATATGACTTTGGTTTAAAAACTGATGATCAACTCTTATATTAGAGAAAACTACTTCCTTCTTTGGAAAATACTCAAAAGCAATTCATTTATTTTAGAAAATATCTAATCTTAAAGCTTTAGGGAAAATATTCTATCTCAATAGAAAATACTTTAGCTTAGGGAGGTTCTCTTAACCGACATAAACCATGCGAGCTACATGGAGTCTAACGTCTTGTCCTCCTAAGAAAGAAACCTCACATTGGGGAGATGCATCATACTCTTGCCAAGGAGTATAACCTCAACTCAGTGATCACTTATCTCAGCCTCAGGCCTAATCATCTCAACCTCAGGTCAAAATCTCAAACCTACAGTGGCACGTAGTTCTGGGGCAAGAAACCGTGGTAACTTACCTAACTCGGTGCTAAATACTAATCCCTTTAGTTTATCTCGCTCATCTTATGGAAATCCACTTTCAAAGTACTCTCATGGTTCATAAGAAACCAACAATCAAATTTGTAATCTCATGTGGTAGAGTAGATTTTAAAACTCTAGGACCATTAGGTCAAAACATTTCTCATTAATCTCAAAATACTCAAATCATGGGTGCTTATAGCACAATGGTTCATAAAATTGTAAGTCTCAAGTAGGGCTTAATGGCCCATAATTCAATCTCAAGTTAAAACTTATCATAATGCATAATAGATAGCATATAAATTCATAATTCATGTAGAAGTCAGGAACCTACAACAATTTGTCTCAGAATATCAACATACTCATATACTTCAATTTCTAGAACATTGAAACTCTTAAATTCTCAAGGAGTCATAACATAGGGTATAAACCCAGCTTCAATTTCTTAAGAAAACACACAAAATCATGCTATTTGACTTTCAATTCATAGGAAACATTAAGATATTGCAATCAATAACCATGGGTGAAAAACCCTAATTCAATATCATGTAAAATCTCATAGATTGCAGAAAATTATAGTTTAAATAAGCCTTTGGGCACAAGGGTGAAAGGATTACCCTTGTTCAAAACTCCACATACCTTAGATTATGAAATTGGATGAACAAGCTTGCTTCAAACTCTTCTTCTTACTCTTGAGAGAGGGTTCTTACAACCCTCGAACTTAGGGAACTTAAACCTCAACTAAATTTGTAGAATCTATCGTGAGTTCTTGGATTTCTTGGAGAAGAGTTTTAGATTTGATCTTGAGTGAGAAACCCTAGCTCTTTTGTCTTTTGGATGATGAATGAAGTCATTTGCTTCGTTTGGAATATATCTGGTTGATAAAAGAGTAGAAAAGACCAAAAATTCCCTTTTAGAAATGACTTAAAATACTGAACGGGGGCTGCGATGGTCGAAGCGACGGTCCGTCGCTAGCCTGATGGTCCGTCGGATCATCCGTCACACGTCGATCAGAAAAAGAACATACTACATCGATGTGACGGTCTCAGTGATGGTCCATCGCAAACTCGATGGTCTGTCGGATCATCTGTTGCACGTTGACAGGATGAGGTCACACTGCCTCAGCAACGATGGTCCATCGAAGTCTTGATGGTCCCGTCGTCCTGGCCGTCTAACTTAGGCCAAAAAAGGGAGTTACTATCTTGGTTGCGACGGTCTAGGCGACTGTCCATCGCACACTCGACGGTCCGTCAACCTGTCTGTCGCACCTGGGCGGTTCCGACAACTTTCGATAAAAAGGCCATAACTTCCCACCCCGATGCTGGATTTGGACGAAATTGCTATCGTTGGAAATCTAATTCAATTCTCTACACTATAGGAAGTCATTTTTAGGGAAATTCTACAAAATTAAAGCACTAATCAGTTGGAAAGTTTCTTCTCAATCTTTTAGGGTCGGAATTACACTTCACTTGACACGCTCAAGGCTCAAACTACTAGGGAACTTTGCAGGGTCTTGTAATATCTCCCCCTTGGAAATATTTGTCCTCGAATGTCACTAGTTAGACTAGGAACACAGAAAAATAGAGTACACATAGCTAAAGTAATTTGCTAAACGGGCTCAAAATCTTTTAAACTCTTGAATACCTCAAAAATTGCAAGAACTCATGCAAGAATAGATATATAGCTAAACTTTAGATTAGAAAGGCTGAATTAAGGAAGAATAATACCTTTGGATCGATCTGAACTCGTGGAAAAGAGGTGCGGGTACTTGGCTCGCATGTTTGCTTCTGCCTCCCAAGTAGCGCGCTCAACTGATTAGTTCCGCAACAATACTTTGACCAAGGGAACCTCTTTGTTCCTCAGTCTATGGATCTGAAAATCTAGGATCTCAATCGGAATCTCATCAAAGGAAAGACTGTTCTGAATATTAATACTCTCTGAAGGGTCTACTACAACAGAATCACCAATATGCTTCTTAAGCATGGAGACATGAAACATAGGATGAATGGCTGATAACTCCGTAGGCAACTCAACCTCATAGGCTACTTTCCTAACATGGCTCAAAACTCTATACGGGCCAACATAACAGGGACTCATCTTTCCCTTCTTACCAAACCTCATTACCTCTTTCATGGGTGAAATCTTTAAGTATATCAAATCACCCACTTCAAACTCAAGATCCCTTCTCCTCACATCGACATAAGACTTTTGACGACTTTGGGTTATCTTCAATCTCTCCCTAATTAACTTAACTTTCTCCATAGCTTCAAACACTGCATCAGGCCCAATCACGGAAGCTTCACCCATTTTAAACCAAACTATGGGTGATCTATATCTCCTACTATACAAGGCCTTAAATAGTGCCATCCCGATGCTAGCATGGTAACTATTGTTATAGGCAAACTCTATCAATGGCAAATGCTCATCCTAACTACCTTTGAAATTAAGAGCACACGCCCTCAATATATCTTTTAGAGTTTGAATGATCCTTTCAGCCTGACCATCTATCTGCTGATGAAAAGCGGAACTCAAAAGAACTTGGGTACCAAGACCCTATTGAAACACCCTCTAAAACTGAGAAGTAAATTGAGTACACCTATCTGAAATGATAAATAAGGAAACTCCGTGCAACCTGGCTAATTCTTGGCTATAAAATCTAACATAATCCTCCGCTGTATAAGATGTATGCATGGGCAAGAAGTGCACGGACTTAGTCATCCTGTCTACAACAACCCAAATAGAATCATGATGACGACGCAAAAGAGGTAACCCAGTCACGAAGTCCATATTCACCACCTCCCACCTCCAAGTGGGTATACCAAACTCTTGCATCACACCACCAGGTCTTTGGTGCTCTACCTTAACCTGTTGGCACGTTGCACACTTTGCTACAAACTTAGCTATATCCTTCTTCATACCATTCCACCAATAGATTTCCTGCAAGTCGCGGTACATCTTGGTAGTGCCGAGATGAATAGAATACCGCGCGCCATGCGCTTCAACCATAATCCTCTGCCTTAGATCATCAACACACGGAATGCACAATCTACCCTGCAATCTCAACAAGTCATCTCCCCCTTGGGAGAAAACCTCTAAATTTTGGTCCTTAACTGTCTCCTTCAGTCTGACCAAACTAGGATCTCTATCTTGTTTCTCCTTCACTTTCGAAACTAAAGAGGATTCAGAACTACTTTGCACCAAAGTATTTACCTCAGCTTAATCAAGCAACCTAACACCCAATCTAGCCAGACAATGCACATCACGAGTTAACTCTTTGTTAGCTTCCTCTATATGAGCAACACTACCCATAGACAATCTGCTAAGGGTATTCACCACTACATTGGCCTTGACCGGGTGATACAACACACTCATATCATAGTATTTTAACAACTCTAACCACCTCCTCTGCCTAAGATTCAACTTTCTCTGAGCAAACACATACTGCAGGCTCTTATGATTAGTAAACACATCAACATGAACACCATAAAGATAATGTCTCCAGATTTTCAAAGCAAAGACCACAACAACTAACTCAAGATCTTGGGTTGGGTAATTATTCTCATACAACTTTAAATGTCTAGAGGCAGAGGCTATAACCTTACCTCTTTGCATCAGCACACAACCCAAACCAATTCTAGAGGCATCATAATACACCACAAAACCATCTATACCATCAGGCAAAGTCAACACAGGGGCTGAAGTAAGCCGAGTCTTCAACTCCTGAAAACTCTTCTCATAGGAATCTAACCACTGAAACTTAACTTTCTTTTGGGTCAACCGAGTCATGAGAGACGAATAGAAGTGAAACCTTCAACAAAACAGCGGTAGTAGCCTGCTAGACCCAATAAAATTCTAATGTCAAATGAAGAGATAGTTCTAGGCCAATTTTTTACAGTTTCTGTCTTTTGGGGATCAACTTTAATACCTTGGCTGAAATAATATGACCCAGAAAGGCTATAGACCTTAGCTAAAATTCATACTTACTGAATTTGGCGAACAACTGGTGACCTCTAAGAGTTTACAAGACAATTCTAAGGTGATCTGTATGGTCATTCTCAGTACGAGAGTACACAAGGATATCATCTATAAACACTATGACAAACATATCAAGATATCTTAAATACTCAATTCATGAGGTCCATAAAAGCTGCTGGGGCATTGGTTAGCTTGAAAGATATGACTAGAAACTCAAAGTGATCATAGTAGGTTCGGAAGGCTGTCTTTGGAATATCATATTCCCTTACTTTAAGTTGATGATAGTCGGATCTAAGGTCTATCTTGGAGAAATAACTTACACCTTGCAACTGATCAAATAGGTCATCAATTCTCGGAAGAGGATACTTATTTTTTATGGTAACCTTGTTAAGCCGACAATAGTCAATGCACATACGCAAAGAACCATCTTTCTTCTGCACGAATAGAATAGGTACGCCTCAAGGAGAAATACTAGGCCTTATGAAACCTTTGTCTAAAAGATCTTTGAGTTTCTATTTCAACTCCTTAAGCTTAGCAGGTGCCATACGGTATGACAAAATAGAAATAGGATGAGTGTCAGGAAAAAGGTCAATCCCAAATTCTATCTCTCTATTGGGAGGTACCCATGGGAGATCTTCTGGAAAAATATCTGGAAACTCATCAACAATATCGACTGACTGAATAGTTGGAGCCTCGGACTTAGTGTCTTTGACTCTAACTAGGTGATAGCTCCAACCCTTGGATATTAGATTTGTGGCTTTGAGATAGGGGATAAAATGACTCTTGGGAGATACCAAGCTCCCGGACCACTAAAAACCTGGCTCATCAGGGAACTAAAACTTGACCAAACGGGTACGACAGTCTATAGATGCATAACAAGAATGAAGCCAATCCATACCCAGAATAAGGTCAAAATCCACCATGTCTAACTCTATCAAATCAGTAAGTATGACTCTATGAAGAACAGTAACAGGACAATCTCTATATACTTATTTAGCAACAACTGACTCCCCTACTGGTGTGGAGACTAGGAAAGGCTTAGGAATCTTTTTGGGACTCATTTTGAAATTCACAGCCACAAGTGGGATCACATAGGAGAGACTTAACTCTGGGTCCAACAACATATAAACATCAAAACAAAAGACGCAAAGCATACCAGTAAAAACATCGGGAGAGTCCTCCTGCTCTGGCGCTAATTGCCAGCAATGCTAGATGAAGCACCCTGAACAAGAGTAGGACAAGGAATAGAAGCTGGTGTACTAGTAGTCTGCGCTTGAGGTCGGGCATCTCTGGTCCCCTGCCTAGCATGCGGACAATCTCTAAGTCTGTGACCCTGCTTGCCATAACCAAAACAACCCTTCAACTTTGCGAAGCACTCATCGGGATGATCCCTACCACACTTAGCATAAGGAGGATAACGGGGCCTGTTACTAATACTGTGCTGCGACCTAGACATAAAAGACCTGCTCCCTTGCTCCTGCCTGCCTTTAGGTGCGGGAGCACTAGCTGATGAAGGAGCTGGAATAGACAGACGTCTCTAAAACTGAGGGTGGTTTCCTCCATGGAACCTAAGATGACTATACTCATGCTACTCAGATCTAGCCCTCTTGTTATCCCTTACTTTGTCTCTCTCTCTAATCTTATCCACCTCTATCAGCTGTGCATTCGTCATCAACCTAGACAGATCCATATCCTTATGCAGCATCGCAGTTCTACACTCTTTCAACACCAAACTAGAAACACCTATCACTAACTTGCTCATAGTAGCTCAGGTGTCAGAAATCAAATCAAGAGCATACTTGGCCAACTAGTTGAACTTCAAGCAGTACTCCTTAACAGTCATGTAGCCCTGCCTCAAGTTTATAAAATCCTCAATATTTGCTTCCCTCATCTTAAGCAGAAAGAACTTTTCCAAAAATGCATCTCGAAACACCTGTCAAGTCATAGAAGCAATGTCTTCACCTCTACCCTTCTTCCATGATACAGCCCAGTCATAAGCTATGTCCTTCAGCCTATAAGATGCCAACTCAACACTTTCTTTCTCAAAAACATGCATCACCTGCATGATCTTTCTCACCTCCTCAAGGTACAACTGTGGGTCCTCACCTACCTTAGACCCATAAAACTCTGGCGGATTTATCCGCATGAAATCACGGATCCTAGAAACAGCCACATCACCTTCCTGCTGATTTGCAATTGTAGCCTTGTTATTGGCCTAAATATTAGCAGTGACTGCTTGGGCTAACGCCTGAAAGGCCGCCAGTAACTCACCATAAGATACAGTCTCATTCAAAGGATCAACAGGTGAGGGTTGCTCATCATCGTTTCCATGGGCATTCATTCTTTAGAGAGGCATTTTCTAAAATAGAAGAGCACAAATTATTAGATGAGAGGGAAAACTGTAGGCACAATAAAATCTGAAAGAAAGAAACAACTTTTTTTCAAAAACGTCTTGTAGCCTCTTGCTTATAGATGTGGCGTGCTACACACCAATGATCAAGACTCTACTCAACATAGATTTTCAGACTCCCTAAGACTTCTTTAAAATCTTAGGCTTTGATACCAAGTTGTAACGTCCTAAAATCACCTTCCGGGACATCACCCGGTGCTTAGGGCTATAAGTAGCCCCAAGCTAACCCTTTAAGCCTATCACTTCTCATATTAACTCATTTAAGAAGAAATAACAAAAACACTGGCACTGTCATATCAAATGAAAGGAAATACGAAGGTAATACTCGATCTAAACGACCACAATACTGGAAATCTCAACACAACCACAGTCTGATAACTAGTCTGACAAAACCTCTATTATTCCATAAACTCGAGAGACGTTGGTACAGGTCCCCAACTGACTCAAACTGAACTGAAATTAATAACATAAATACTCAAATATTAAAATGTCTGAAGATAGGTCCTCGAACCATGAGGACTCACCACTGTAGAAATATAGATGAAGGTATTCGGGAATCACTGATGAGGCTGGGACTGAGCACCTAAACCTACATTATAAGACAATGTATCACATAGATGTATAAGTGCATCAGCACTTAGGAATGCACTGAGTATATGGGGGTGTATGCATTTACATAAAACAATATCAATACTCTTTAATCAAATCGTGCATGTAGATAGGAATGACTTACATGGCTTGAATAAGTCTAAAATGTAAATCTCATAAATCATGTAGAATGAATCATATAACACAAATCTCGTGAGTCATTATACTTTGGATTTAAAATCTGTGTGTCTCCTCTTATTCTCATTACTCATAGGATGAAGGAATCTTTAAATAATACTTTCAACTCATGCATATATCTCATGGACAGTAAAACTTCTTTATTGCTCAAGAACTTATAACTCTTTTGAACTCAAACACTTGAAAATCAGAATCATATGACTTTGGTTTAAAAACTGATGATCAACTCTTATTAGTAGAGAAAATTACTTCCTTCTTTGGAAAATACTCAAAAGCAATTCGTTCACTTTAGAAAATATATCATCTCAAAGCTTTAGGAAAAATATTCTATCTCAATGGAAAATACTTTAGTTTAGGGAGGTTCTCTTAACCGACAAAAATCATGCGAGTTACATGGAGTACAACGTCTTATACTCTTAAGAAAAAAACCTCACGTTGGGGAGATGCTTCATACTCTTTCCAAGGAGTATAACCTCAACTCAATGATCACTTATCTCGGCCTCGGGCCCAATCATCTCGGTCTCAGGCCCACAATCTCAAACCTGCGATGGCACATAGTTTTGGGGCAAGAAACCGTGGTAACTTACCCAACTCAGTGCTAAATACTACTCCCTTTAGTTTATCTCCCTCATCTAATGGAAATCCACTTTCAAAGTACTCTCATGGTTTATAAGAACCCAACAATCAAATCTGTAATCTCATATGGTAGAGTAGATTTCAAAATTCTACGACCATTAGGTCAAAACATTTCTCATTAATCTCAAAATACTCAAATCATGGGTGTTTATAGCACAATGGTTCATAAAATTGTAAGTCTCAAGTAGGGCTTGATGACCCATAATTCAATCTCAAGTTAAAACTCATCATAATGCATAATAGATATCAAATAGATTCATAATTCATGTAGAAATCTGGAAGTTACAGCAATTTGTCTCAGAATATCAACATACTCATATACTTTAATTTCTAGAACATTAAAACTTTTAAATTCTCAAGGAGTCACAACATAGGGTATAAACCCAGCTTTAATTTCTTAAGAAAACATGCAAAATCATGCTATTTGACTTTCAATTCATGGGAAACATCAAGATATTGCAATCAATAACCATAGGTGAAAAAACCTTATTTAATATCATGTAAAATCTCATAGATTGCAGAAAATTATAGTTTAAATAAGCCTTTGGGCACAAGGGTGAAAGTATTACCCCTGTTTAAAACCCTACGTACCTTAGATTATGAAATTAGATGAACAAACTTGCTTCAAACTTTTCTTCTTACTTTTGAGAGAGGGTTCTTGCAACCCTCATACTTGGGGAACTTAAATCTTAACTAAATTTGTAAAATCTATGGTGAGTTCTTGGATTTCTTGGAGAAGGGTTTTAGATTTGATCTTGAGGAAGAAACCCTAGCTCTCTTGTGTTTTGGATGAATAATAAAGTCATTTGCTTCATTTGAAATATATCTGGTTGATAAAAGAGTGAAAAATACTGAAAAGTCCCTTTTAAAAATGACTTAAAATATGAACGGGGGTTGCGACGGTCGAAGCGACGGTTCGTCGCTATCCTAATGGCCCGTCAGATCGTCTGTTGCACATTGGTCAAAAAAAGAACACACTGTCTTGATATGACGATCTCAATTACGATCCATCACAAACTCGACAGTCCGTCAGATCATCCATCGTACGTTGGCCAAGATGAGGCCACACTACCTTAGCGGCGATGGTTTCAGCGACGGTCCGTCGAAGTCTTGATGATCTGTCGTCCTAGTTATCTCACTTGGGCCAAAAAGGGAGTTATTGTGTTGGTTGCGACGATCCGTCACACACTCGACAGTCCGTCAACCTATCTGTCGCACCTGGGTGGTTCCGACAACTCTTGGTAAAACGGCCATAACTTTTCTCCCTGATGCAGGATTTGGACGAAATTTGTATCGTTGGAAATTTAATTCAATTCTCTACATTATAGAAAGTCATTTTCAGTAAAATTCAACAAGATTAAAACACTAATCACTTGAGAAGTCTCTTCTTAATCTTTTAGGGTCAGAATTGCACTTCACTTGACACGCTCAAGGCTCAAACTACCAAGAAACTTTGCGGGGTCTTATAGACAGCTAGAGGATTAAAAGTGTTTTTAAAGATAGGTGTATCATATGATGGAACAATGGTGGTGGTAAAGAGCTTCCATGTAGAAGAAGATGAAATAAAAAAAAATATAGATTCTTTGAAAATGACATCTCTACTGAAAACAAACTAACTGTCCTTCAAGTCATTGAGTGGTACAAGTATGATCATGATCATGACACTTTTGAGTATTTTTGAAGACTAGTCACTAAAGGGCCATTTTGTTATTTTGTCTATTATTGTAATGTAGTATAAATAGAACATTGTAGGGTTTATTTCTTTAGTTGATACAAGTATGATCATGATCATGACACTTTTGAGTATTTTTGAAGACTAGTCACCAAAGGGCCCTTTTGTCATTTTGTCTATTATTGTAATGTAGTGTAAAGAAAACATTGTAGGGTTTATTTATTTAGGTGATCATTATTATTGAAGAATACTTCTCTTAGAGTGAGAGAGAGTTTAATTGAAACTAGGGCATAATATAAGGGTGGATTCACTTGTGTGTTGCATTTTGCTTGATATGTTGGTGCTTGGGTGGTGGACGCCTCTCTTGTGTCAATTTAAGAGTTAGGTGTTTGTTGTGTGAAGTTTTAAAGGTCCAAGAGTGGAATATGCTCTTGGGTTGTTAAGACTTCATCAACACTTGTCTAACTACCTATCTTGTATCTTGTTTTAGTTTCAGTTTCTTGTGTTATTAATGTAACCTGTTTGTTCTTGTTGATATTGTAATATTGTGGAGATTCATCTTGTGTTGCTAAAATTGTTGTTGGATGGCTGTTTTGGTGTATTAACACTTTGTATCCTCTTCTTTCTTGTTCTAGATAGTGAATCCGAGAGAGGTCCCCATTTAGTCCACGATTTGTTGTGATTTGTGGACTGTTTTGGGGTGTGATTTCGTGTTCCCTTGTTTGTTCCATATCATTGAGGATGTACCCTTTGGTTTGTTGTAACGCCCCGAATCTAGTACTCGAAATGCTACATGGTGCTCATGACCCTGAAGGACCACAAGCTAACCCATGACTGATATCTGTAACTGAGAACTACATAATATACTGTATAAATGCGAAATAAAAGGCTAAAAGGCCATAAGGTTCAAAAATGAAGACTAATAATACTAAATATGGTATAACAATACCAAAACAACTAAAATAATTGAAAATACTGAAGTCTGAATATCTAGTCTGAAAGCTTCTAAACTATCTGAATAAGAAGTTGATGGAACATGTCCCCAACTAACTCCAATTGCTGCAGTAAACTAAGTACTGAAACACTGAAATGATAAAGCAGCCTCTAATGATGAGGACTCACTACTAATCTACTCTTGTTGACTGAAACCTAAGATACTAAGTGTGATCGGGAACCTGAGCGTCTGAATCTATGGTGTAAAACACCACAGCACAAAAGAAAAGTATGCGTCAGTACATGAAAATGTACTGGTATGCAAGTGAGGTAGGCTGAATACATGGGGTTTATATGCATGAACTATAACTGACTGATAACATGAACACGACTGCGTGAGAATACATGCATGAAAACATAACTGCAACTAAAATACGGGGATTCTGAATACTGAATATACGGATAACATGGATTACTGATAACTGATATAACTGATATTGGGCGACTATTACTGACAGTCTTGATTCTAATGGAACTAGATGAGTTCCGTACTGAGTTGAGTGACTGTATCTGACAGTCCTAAAATCTGTAGAACTATTTAAGTTCTATTACTGAGACTATAGGAGGTAGTCATCTAACTGACATGTCCCTAATAAGCTGTTATAGCTGAGTTGGGGTCCAATATGTAACCCCAATTGGAAGGGTATCAATACCGCGCCACTTGTAAAGATAAGCTATGAGTGACCCTTATCTGGCAGTATCCCCAAAGGAGAATGGTGGAACCCTTATCTGGCAGTGTTGATCCACCTCATCAACCCTTAACTATCAGTGTTGATGTCTCAACCTATGAGGGCTACATAGTTTTAGAATGCAAGGATTGTTTCTAAGGGTCACACCCTCTACCGTCAGTTTGTGCCCTCATCCTTGGGTTCGCTCGGTGCTAAATCCTACTCCCAACTGAATAGACACTGAACTGATCATACTGGGATGAACTGGACTGAGTTCACTAAGTTTCGTAGACTGACAGATTATTAATAAATTCTGTTAACTTACTGAGTTCATGAGATTACTGAGTTTTTCTGAGTCATGTAACTGACTGAATTCTACTGATCATGGCTTGACTGAGATTATCATGAAACTAACACTGGGTCTAGGCGCACAGCTAAATTATCTAGTATAAATATCCCCAGGACTCGATGGCCTAAAAGTAAATCATGGCACAAGTTCGAAAGCACAACAATGACTATATATATATATATACATCCATAATTCATTGGCTAAGACATTTCATCAAATGCTTGACATGCATTAACTTGTACATGAATGGGCATTTCACATTAACATGCTATAATGACACTTTTTCCTTCACATAAGTATTTTATCAAACACATGGGGAGCATATTTTGGTTATACCATCATCAATGCATCTAATTATCATGGTTGCACAAATTAATTTGCAATTTGAAGGGTTTATCATGAATATTATGCAAAACATCACATATTAGGATCAATTATTGAAACATGTAATTTAAAACATGAATCAAAACCCAACAACAACATGAACATGAATTTCAATTATAATAAATCATAAACATTCATAAATACAAAATCCTTAGATTTTGAAAAGAGATTCTTGATCTTTATGGGTGAAAGGGACCCATGAATCAACACTTGACATACCTTAGAACGTAATTCCTTAAAGGTTCTTGGAGAAATTCTTGGAATTGGCTTTGATTTATTGAAAGCTAAGATTTTGTTTCTTGGGAGAGAATGTTCTTGATTTGGAGAAAAAGTGAGTAAATAATGATTTGAAGCATTTTTAGGGATTAAATCCCGCACCTGAACGTGTTAAAACCTTGGGAAAAGATCAATTTATCCCTGGATGAAATATTTATTTTTCATCAAAATTTCCCGATTTGGCAGGATGGCGCGATGCGGCGCTATCGCGTCGTGTCACTGAAAATTGCCAACTGGAAACTGGGTGGACGGCGCGATGCGGTGGAATCATGGATCAGCACTGGATGCGAATTTTATCCATAGCGCGATGCGCTAGGATCGCGTTGCCTTACTGGATTTAGACAATTGTAAACTGGGTCTTTGGCGCGATACGCCACTATCTCGGAGTAACATTGAAAATTGACAATTGCTATTTTGACACACTCCGCGACGCGCTACTGGCCTGAATGACGATGTTTAATGACTGAAACTTTAAATCACCATAACTTCTTACCCGGTTATCAAATTTAGGCAAATTTAGTATCGATGGAAAGCTCATTCAATTTCTCACGTAACAAAAAGTCAAAGTCTTGAAAATTTCATATGTACAAAAATTTATTCATCTTCAAAGCAAATCTTTAATATTTTTGGGACGATCTTAAGCTAGGTAGAAGTACAGGGTATTATATTTGTTCATTGTACCCCATAAGAGCAACAACTACACTTTTAGACTGAAAGTTATCATGAATATACATATTTAAGCAAAGCACAGGTGACGTATGACCCTCAAATGTTGAATAGGGGTTTTTAGCCTCATAAGGTGATTTATCGTGAAATACAAAAGTAGGCAACCTACTAATTATATAAGCTGCACTCAGAATAAATATTCCCAAAACCATGTAAAATATGTCTTTGAAATTTACCTACCCTAGCTACTTCAAGTATATGCTTGTATTTCCTCTCAACAATATCAATTTATTGAAGAGTGTGAATACATGACTTCTAATAAATTATGCCCAAACTAACACATAACTAGTGAAATTCAACATTAATCCCAAACTAACACATAACTTGTAAATTTCAGCATTAACAAACTCAGAACAATTATCAGTTCTGATTGTTTTCACTAAAGATCCAAATTGATTTTGCACATAAGTAAAGAAATTCTTTAGCACAACATAAACATCACTTTTCAATTTTATTAAAAACAGCTAGAAATAACCTTGTACAATTATTAACAATGACATCTCTGAAGAAATGATTGATGTTTTGTGGAGTTACCTCTAGTGAGTGTGTTAGTGGGTAAAAGATGAAGGCTTACATCACCAATGACCTTCACCTGGCCACTATAGAAGTCTTGAAAGATGACAAAATCAGGAAAAGATACTGTACAACGTAAGTCTAGTAATTTTGGACACAGACAAATGATTGAACTTAAAATCTAGGATAAGAAGCGCATTTCTGATAATATCTTATTTTGTCATTTTACAGGAGCTTGTATATGTCACACTAGTAGTTGTACCATTAGGCAATCATACTTTTCTAGGAATAAAAAGTGAGAGTTATTGTTTATGAACAAGCATATCGCAATGTGGAGTCATATGATTGGTTGCTCCAAAGTCAACAATCCAAGCATCATGAGATGCTATTAGAGTAGGGACATTACCTATTGAAGAGGAGCTTTCATATTTTCAATTAGCATTGCCAGTGTTGGTTTGTGAAGTAGATGTCTCATCTGAACCTCCCTGCATATTAGATTTATCAAGCATATGAAATATCTGATTATACTGCTCATGCAACAAATTCGTATCTCTGTCATAGTCCATATGGTCAAAATAGCTAAGGCCTCGACCATAATCCAGGTTCTAGTGCTTCCTTGATTCATAGCTCTGTCATAGTCTAGATTCCCAAAGTGTCTGTGTCCATGTCCAGCTCCATAAAAGTGTGGGGAGTCACTGACTACATTGTGTGCAGCATGATATTTTCTCCTTTCAGAGTTATGTTTTCCTCTATAAAAAAAGAAGTTTGTATAAGGATTTTCCTTCTTCTTCTTCTTCTTCTTCTTCTTCTTCTTCTTCTTCTTCTTCTCCTCATAAGAATATTCATAAAGTTGAAAACAAATAGCTTGAGTCTTCCTTTTGCATTTGCAGTACTGACAAAAGGCATTGGGATCATAGCTATGAATATACAAACTGTAGGATTTCATTAGTTTGGGTGTATTGTTTGATGTGAAAAGTACAGTTAATTCAAACTGCCTGCC
This sequence comes from Capsicum annuum, assembly GCF_002878395.1. Classification (NCBI taxonomy): domain Eukaryota; kingdom Viridiplantae; phylum Streptophyta; class Magnoliopsida; order Solanales; family Solanaceae; genus Capsicum; species Capsicum annuum. The sequence goes on along the minus strand of NC_061111.1, from coordinate 200,782,139 downwards.
AGATGTTTGAGAAATTTACGTTGGCTACCTCTTTCAATTAACATTGAGTAAGCCTTATTCATTGAGGGCAAGGGAATTTTCATGAGAATTTTCCCTCTAGCTTGATCATATGATTCATTCAGACCCATTAAAAATTGTAAAAACTTCTGATTATACATAAACACTATAAATTTCTTAATTTTTTGTAGTCGCAACTAGAAAATTAGGGTTAAACTATTAAATTCAACATAGAGATCCCTCAACTTGGAGAAATAAACGGAAATGAACTTGTAACTTGGCTGATAATTGCAATTTCCTTACGAAGCTGAAAAGTATACATCGACCTTATCATATCATTCCTTTCAATATCATTCCTTTCAATCATTCCACATTATTGCTGCATTCATAAAGTACACAATTCCTCCTAAGAGTTTCTTCGGCACACAATTTATTATCCATGATAATACAATAGTGTTGCATTGTTCTCACAAACTCATCAAGTTTGGACCAACTGCCTCATTTTTGCAGGTCCAATCGATGAACCTGAGTTTATTATGGCCTAGAATGGCAATTTGCACGGCTCAACTCTACACAGAGAAGTTTTCTACTCTAGTTAACTAAATGGAGATGAGCGTAACACTAGAATTATCATTGGAATTCAGGAAGAGCGAATGATTATGGCTCATCTTTTTTGACAATTCATCATCGACAGTTGTCATGTCTGCTCTTCACCAATTTCCCCAAGGTAAAATTGTATACAGGATCACAAGAGCAATCACTTTAGTGATTGAAGTGCTCTGATACCATGTTAGATATCCACAATGATGATATTTTTTTCTACAATTTTGAAACTCTAGAAGACTCTACATAGAGAGAGGAAAGAAAAAGAGAGCAGTTTTGTGAAATATTGTGTTAATTAGCTGTCACAATGTACAAAAGGATATATATATAGTGAAGATAAAATATCTTTTAACTTCCTAACCGACTTCTTCTAACAACCTACTAATTGCATCACTAAGTTCTACTATTTACATACTGACCCTACAAGTTCTATGTAACACCTTCTTTAATGAGGTAGTGGTAAGGTCTATGTATACTTTACTCTGTCCAAATCTCACATGTGGAATTTTACTGGATATGTTATTGTTGTATATAGAAGATCATTTCCGGTTTTATCTTTCATGTTACCCATCATTTTACATTCTTTGCGTTTGAAATATAAGTTTCAATGCGTCGTAATATTTGCTGTATTCCAAGATACATTATGTTACTCTATGCAATTTTACCACTTTCAAAAATTCAGATTTGAACTAATCAAATTCTAATTTTTGACATAGTATATCATCTACTACTATATTACTTCATTAGTTATGACCCTGGTGTCATCTACATAAAACTTTATTTCAGTGTATATTATCATATACACTAATGGAATATTGCTTTATCCTAAAAAAATTAAGACAATTAATGCAATTGAAATTGGAAGTTAAATAATTTGTGATTAGAATATACTGTAGTACTTAATTTAATTAGTGCATGGTCTATTTATAAAGCTAAATCATATACGTTTCCCTAAGACTAATTGAGAAGTACGTCTTTTCTAATTTAGTTATGTTCCTAACAGATACTAGAAATCAGAGTAACCAAAAGTATACTGAAAGAAATTAAACGACATGAATATATCATGTTGATTTATATTATACTACAAGTTAGTGAATTACCATTATTTGGGGGCAACTTTTTATTGTATATTTTTCTTTTGTCTGTAGTGGACCTAATTTCATGATATTGAACCAACCAATTAGCTGATAATTAAGGTTAGCTTAATATAATAGAGTGTGAATAAAGCAAATTTAAGTGAGACAAGACAACTCATAATTATGGAGGACTTTTCAAGCTAATTGTAACTATGTTACAGGTCACAGAGCAATATAGAGTTGTATGTTATCTATTCATGGAAACATGGAACAATTTCAGTAAAATGCATTCCATATTTTAAGACAATCCAGCAATTGTTCTCAATTGTCAATGTCACAATATTTCACCTAGTCATATACTTTTCTTTTGGGAACACATGGAAAATTAACTTGATCTTGTTTAATAGCTAGCTTGCAAATCATATCTGAAATATAAATTGCACTAGGTAGGTAGGCGCTTGACCATGAATTTTTTTTTTTTTCACTTTTTTCGAAAAATTATTTCACTTTAGTGCAAAAAGTGAAAACAGTGGTATCTGACTATAAAAATTATTTTACTTTAGTGAAAATTATTTTTGAAAAAGTAAAACAATTTTTACTTGTTTTTACTTTTCTCACTCCTATTTCTTTTACAAAATTTCAAAAACAAGTTCAATTTATATTCTGTTAAGTATCTTACATCAGAAAAGGGATGGATAATTGGTCTCTTTATATGGACATGAACCATCTTCCCATCCTGAGTTAGCTTTTGAGGTTGAGTTAGGTCCAAGTTATATTTCTTTATCATGATATCAAAGTCAGGCCGCCCATCCCAAATCTTTGTTCACCGATGTTGGGTCCCCATATTGTCCATGTTTCAGTTAATCTTTGTTCACCGATGTTGGGTCCCCATATTGTCCATGTTCCAGTTAATTTCTTTATGTGGACTTGAACAATCAAAAGAGATGAGTAATTGGTTTCTTTATATGGACTTAACAATCCTTCCTTTTTGAAGTTGAATTAGGTTCAAGGTTCATTTCTTTATCATATTCATGATAAAAAATAATACTAACTCCCACTTCAACTCCAATTCCAACTCCAGCTCTGAAAAATTGTTACGGAATCCTACATAAGTCCGATGCAAGGACCTCGACCGAGAAGGCATTGATAGGAGCGATCATGGAAAATTAATTAATGGCCTCCCTTATGAAATACCACCTGTTACATCAACTCAGCCACCGAGGGAATAGGGTGTAGCGTGAAGATAAATATAGGGTGTAGCGTGAAGATAAATAAAGTTTCAATTTTGGAAGTTTTGGAGTCTTTACATTATTGAAGATAATTAAAGAAAAGTTGTGTTCAAGTGGTGGAGGTGCATATGTCCATTTCATTATTATTACAATATAATAATAACACGTAGAATTGAATTTTGAAGGAGACCCAAAAGAAAGAGAGGAGAAGAAGATTTGAGGCCTCAAAAAGGGACAAGTAACAACCGGAGATATTCGAAAAACAACTATTTAATTATCAGTTAGATATTCGAAATTAATTATTATACACCCATTCAAGTTCTCGTGGCCTGGATTCATTAATAGAATAACTACTTTTAAAAAAATCATTCTTGAATTTTAAAATAAATTTGATTAAAAATTAAGAAATTTCAACTTAATTAATTTCTCAAATATTTTATTTTATTTATTTACTTTATAACTTGAAAGTCACTCAATTATTACCATTTCAGTTAGATAATCACTTTTGTTGCTTTATAACTTAAAAACCCACTCTATCAATGGTATTTCACTTAGAAAAATAATTTTTCTGTGTGAAGAAATCAAATAAAAAGATAATAATTTTTTAAGTTAACATAATTGAGTGTTCATATGAAAATTAACTGTTATTTCATGGCATCCTGCTAAGGTTGTTTAACTCTTTGATTGGATTCTTTTCGTATCAATCAAGATCTCTTGAATCTCACAAATAATTGGTGTTCATCAGACAAATTAGTACTCAGTTATGACCTCATTTTCTTAAGCCAAATAATGGTAACAATCCATATGAATATTAGGCAGCCATTTTGAATTTAAGTTTTGTGTATCGTTAGTGTACAAAATATTCTACGTAAATTTGATTTGCTGTTGCAAGTAACATAATTTTTTCTTGTTTAATTTTTATATAAATAATTGGGTAACCTGCAATAGCTGGTCAAGTTAACTGATAGTGTAAAATGTCAGTGCACAAAACTTAAACTCAGCCATTTTACACCCAAGGTAGCGATAGGTTAACGATCCCAAGGTTTGTTTCAATAAATACTCCCTTCATTTTATATTAGTTGGTTATCTTATTTAAAATAGTTATTTCATATTAGTTATTGGTCACCGTACTAAATCAAGAAAACATTAATTAAAATATTATTTAAATTTTTTTCATATTAATCTTGCAATTAGTGTTTTTTTTAAGTGTTTACACTTATTTGTAAAGTTCTCAAGAAATTTTTTAAGGGACGAATTAGTAAAATTACTTTTTTACTATGATTTGTTAATTACCATGTAAACTGAAATGCATCCAACTAATATGGGACGAAAGAAATACTACATTTAGAAGGAAGATAACTTGAGACATACACTCTCCATCAAACAATACTTATTCACTATACCAAAAATAGATGTCTAACAATACTTGTCCAAATTGAAAAATAAATGAATAATTTATCCATTTTACCTTTAATATTAATATTAATATTATTCATTATTTAATGTATTTTTCAAAGTAATAAATTAACTATATTCAAAGAGTGATATGATAAAATCACATTTATATTTATTATTTCTTAACCTATGCGTCAAATTAACAATGGACAAGTATTGCTGAAGAGAGGAAGTAAAAAAACTAAACGCTCTTAAAAGAGACAATTCGGTGCAATAAAGCTCTTGCTATGCCTGAGATTCGAAAATTATTGAATCACAAGGGTCTAATTATGTGCAACTTTACCTTACATTCTACGAGAGATTATTTCTAAAACTTAAACCTCTACCACAACCACTTTATCTACTATGTCAATGTTGTTGGGTTCAATTGGTGGGAATGGAAAATGGAGGGAAACAACCTTTAAGAAAAAGACATATTGTTTTAGAAAAAGAGTGACTATTCAGATAGTTGTGTCTGTTCAAAAAAAGACACAATGTTTCAAATGAACAGATATGACTCTTCCAAAGGATACACCTTTTCGGATGAACCATTGCTACCTTTCGGAAGGGACACTTGATGGTTATATAAACCTGCATTTATCCACAGGTTTAGTAATGACTTCTTTTTTTTTTTTGAATATACAAACTCTTCTTGTCTTCAAAACATTTCGTGTGATCAATAAAATCGTTAAGTGAGTTTGAAGTGATTCCAATTGTTTGAGGTACTGCTACAATTTGTTTGTTTGGCCATTTTATATTGGAAGAAAAATTCCACAACTTCGGGTACTTGAGGGAAATTATTTCCTTAAGGACACTCCGTGATTTCGGAGGACTTGGTCATTTCTGTATCATCTTAATTTCTGAAAATAAAACACACTTCTTTGAAAAATTACTTTGATCTTGTGTTGATGGTGTTGTTGTACTTCATAGTGTTCTTGTTTTAAACTTGAACTAGTGTTGAAGTTATTCTGTCAAATTACAGATTTCGTGTACCTGAAAATATTGAAAAACAACAATCTTAAGGAAATAAGTTTTGAAAAAAGGAAAAAAAAATTGTAATGAAATTTTTTTCTAAATATACAAACTCTTCTTGTCTTCTAAACATTTCGTGTGATCAATCAAATCGTTGAGTGAGTTTGAAGAGATTCCAATTGTTTGAGGTACCACTACAGTTGGTTTGTTTGGCCATTTTATCCTGGGAGGAAAATTCCGCAACTTTGGGTACTTGAGGGGAATTATTTCCTAAGGTCACTTCGTGAATTCGGGGGACTTGACCATTTCTGTTTCATCTTAATTTTTGAAAAATAAAACACACTTCTTTGAAAGATTACTTTGATCTTGTGTTGAGGGTGTTGTTGTACTTCATAGTGTTCTTGGTTTAAACTTGAACTAGAGTTAAAGTTATTCTGTCAAATTACAGATTTTGTGTACCCAAAAACATTGAAAAACAACAATCTTAAGGACTTGTTGTGGCAGAAAAATGACGAATGATAGTCAAGTGCATGATGTTGGAACGACTATGGCGGCAACTAGTATTTCCACGATGAGTCATACTAATGCTCCGCAAGCTATGGCACCGACGGATAAACCCTTAAAGTTCGCGGGTATTGACTTCAAGAGATGGCAGCAGAAAATGTTTTTCTACCTCACAACTCTTTGTCTTCAAAGGTTCACGTTTAAGGAAGCTCCGAAGGTGCCCGAGGGAACCTCTGAACAAGAGCGCTTCATGATTGTAGAGGCTTGGAAATACTCAGATTTCCTTTGTAGGAATTATATCTTGAGTGGTCTCCAAGATGACCTTTATAATGTGTATAGTGGAACAGAGACAGCAAAAAAGTTACGGGGAGCGCTAGAACAGAAGTACAAGACAGAGGATACCGGAACCAAAAAGTTCTTTGTTGCAAGATTCCTAGAGTATAAAATGATAGACAACAAGTCTGTTATTTCTCAAGTGCAGAAACTGCAAGTGATCATCCATGATCTCCTTGCGGAAGGTATGATTTTGACAAATACCTTTGTTGAACAAATTAAAAATGTTCTTAGTATTCACATGAACTTTATTGTAGGTTTGATTGTGAATGAAACGTTTTAAGTAGCAGCAATAATAGAGAAGCTACCACCTATGTGGAAAGACTTCAAGAACTATTTAAAACACAAACGTAAGGAGATGTCAGTCGAAGATCTGATTGTACGACTACTCATTGAAGAAGATAATAAGACTGCGGAAAGAAGGTCAAGAGGCAATTCTACAATGAATGGAGCAAATATTATAGAAGATGACCAAAACAACTCTAAAAAGCGAAAAAAAGCTGGAAATGAAAGAAATCAACCGAAGAAGAAATTCAAGGGAAAGTTCTTCAGCTGTGGCAAGATTGGCCACAAGTCTACGGATTGTCGTGGCCCAAAGAAAGGAAAGAAGAAGGACCAAGCAAATCTAGCTGAGTCTAAGAAAGAAACCGATGATCTGTGTGTTGTGTTTTTCGAATGCAACTTGGTGGGAAATCTTCACGAATGGTGGATGGATTCTGGTGCCACCCGCCATGTTTGTTCTAATAAGGAGTTGTTTTCAACATTCGCTCCGGCTCAAGTAGAAGAAAATATCTATATGGCAAACTCCGCTACTGCAAAAGTAGAAGAAATAGGAAAAGTGTGCTTGAAGACGACTTTCGGCAAAGTGTTGACACTTAACAATGTCTTGTATGTTCCGAAGTTACGAAAGAACTTGATTTCTATTTTACTTCTAGAAAAAAATGGATCCAAATGTGTATTCATTTCTGGAAAAATTGTACAGTAAAGGAGACATGTATGTAGGAAAAGACTACCTCAATGAGGGCTTATTCAAAATGAATGTAATGAATGTTGAAATCAATAAAAGTTTTGCTTCTTCTTAGTTACTTGAGTTTTATGATTTATGGCATGAACGATTAGGCCATGTTAATTACAAAACATTACGAAAACTGATTAGCTTAGAAGTTTTATCAAACTTTGAGTGCAATAAACTAAAGTGTCAAACTTGTGTGGAATCAAAGTATGCTAAGCATTCGTATAAGTTCGTTGAAAGGAATTTCAATCCCTTAGACTTAATCCACACTGACATTTATGATATGAAGTCAACACCATCACGTTGTGGGAAAAAGTATTTCATAACTTTTATTGACGATTGCACTAGATATTCTTATGTCTACTTGCGAAATAGTAAGGATGAAGCAATAGATGCATTTAGGCAATACAAAACTGAAGTTGAAAATCAGTTAGAGAAAAAGATTAAAACTACAAGAAGTGACAAGGGCGGAGAATATGAATCTCCCTTCGCCGAAATATGTATAAAGAATGGAATTGTCCATCAAACTACGATTCCGTATTCACCTCAATCTAATGGAATTACGGAAAGGAAAAATCAAACTTTGAAGAAAATGATGAATTCCTTACTTATTAGTTCAGGTTTACCGCAAAGCTTATGAGGGGACGCTATCCTTATATTCAACCGAATACTCCATAGAGTTTCCCATAGTAAGACATAATCAATTCCTTGTGAAAAATGGAAAGGAAGGAAACCCCACTTAAAATATTTCAAAGTATGGGGGTGTCTAGCAAAGGTCCAAGTTCCTATGCCTAAAAGGGTTAAGATAGGACCTAAGACGGTGGACTGGATGTTCATAGGATATGCTAAAAGTAGTAAAGTATGTCAATTTTTGATTCATAAATTCAAACATCTGGATATTAATGAAAATACGGTAATTGAATCAGATAACGCTGAATTCTTTGAAAATATTTATCAATATAAAACAAGACACGAACAGTCTAGCGGGAGGTCTAAACGACTTCAAGATGAATCAAGTGAGAATATACATAATGATGAGAATCCAAGACGTAGTACACGTCAAAGAATGTCAACTTCGTTTGGATCAAATTTTGTAACATTTCTCTTAGAAAATGAGCCTCAAACATTTAAGGAAGCGATGACATCTTCAGATTCATCCTTTTGGAAAAAGGCAATCAATAGTGAGATTGATTCAATCTTAAGCAACCATACTTGGGAGTCGATTAATCTTCCTCTAGAAAATAAACCTTTAGGTTCTAAATGGATCTTCAAAAGGAAAATGAAAGTCGATGGTACTATTGACAAATACAAGGCAAGGCTTGTAGTAAAAGGCTTCAAACAGAAACAAGGCCTTGATTACTTTGATACATACTCACCAGTAACAAGGATAACGTCGATTCGAATGTTGATTGCCTTGGCGGTGGTATATGGTCTTGAAATCCATCAAATGAATGTGAAAACAACATTCCTAAATGAAGAATTGGAGGAAGAAATTTACATAGAACAGCCTGAGGGTTTTGTGGTTCCAGAAAAAAAGAATAAGGTGTGTAAACTTATAAGGCGCTGTATGGACTAAAGCAAGCGCCTAAACAATGGCATGCGAAGTTTGACCAAACCATGTTGGCAAACGGGTTCAAGATAGATGAATGTGATAAATGTGTTTACATTAAAGACACTCCAAATCACCAAGTCATTCTTTGTTTATATGTGGATGATATATTGATCATCAGTAGAAACATTTCTGACATAAATGCAATGAAACGAATACTTGAGCGCAAGTTTGATATGAAAGACCTTGGAGTTGCAGATGTGATCTTAGAAATAAGAATCCATAGAACTCCACAAGGGTTGACATTGTCACAGTCATATTATATCGAAAGGGTACTTAACAAATTCAGGTATTTGGAATTTGGTATTTGGTATTGCGAAGACTCCATTGGACGTGAGCTTTGCACTTCAAAGTAATGAGGGTGAAATTGATTCACAGTTGGAGTACGTAAGAGTATTGGGATGTTTAATGTATATAATGAATTGTACACGACTAGACATAACATGCGCTATTAATAAGTTGAGTCGGTACACGAGTAATCCCAACAAAACTCATTGAATGGCAATGAAAAGAGTTTTGGGTATCTTAAATACACTCAAGACTATGCTTTGCATTATAATAAATATCCCACGGTACTTGAAGGATATAATAATGCAAATTAGATAACCAGATCGAACGAAGTAAAATCCACGAGTGGATATATATTTACTATCGATGGAAGAGCGGTCTCTTGGAAATCATCTAAACAGACACGTATTGCTTATTCCACAATGGAATCTAAATTTATCGCATTGGATAAAGCCGGTGAAGAAGCAGAATAACTCCAAAATTTCTTGAAGATATTCCTTATTGGCTCAAACTAATGGCACCAGTATATATACACTGTAATAGCCAAACGACAATAGGTAGGGCAAGGAGCATGATGTACAACGGTAAATCTCGTCATATAAGATGGAGACATAATACCGTTAGAGAACTTCTCTCTAGTGGAATTATCACTGTTGACTATGTGAAGTCAAAGGATAATGTGTCGTATCCACTTACAAAAGGCCTATCTAAAGAAGGAGTTGAGAGGACGTCCAAGGAAATGGACTTAAGACCTAGGACAAGTCAGCATGGCGGTAACTCTACCTAACAGACTGGAGATCCCAAGAGCTAGGTTCAAGGAGATCAAACAAAATTGTGTCTGACAGGTTCAACATTGTCAAATACCCACCCATTCTCATAATGTAGACAATATTTAGTAAACGAGGATAAGCCTTATAATGTGAAGTCTTTTAATAATTATCTAAATTTCACAGATTTGATCAAATAGTTTAATCTATAGAATTGAACGTTTAGAAATCACCTATGTGAGGGCGAAGTCGAAGTCGTTTCAAGGAGAATGTTAGTAAAGGCCTATTCTCTAAGCTCTTATGAGACCGGAACGTGTTCATGGCTGAAACAAATAAAATCGTGAGAACCATAAACGATAAAAGGATGGTTGTGTGACATGTGTTGTCTAGGTGTACTTAAAGCTCGACAGTTCTAGGATATCAAATCTACCGATTGACTGAGTGCATCCAATGCATGTTCACTACGGAAAGTTCAAAGGGAAACCCACTTATCCAGATGCAATCAGTATTTGCTTGATGATCACATATTTGTCCGTAAAGTTTTACAAAGAATAGCTTTTCCCCATTCATGTGGGGGATTGTTCGGTTCAATTGGTGTGAATGAAAAATAGAGGGACACAACCTTTGAGGAAAAGGCATATTGTTTTGGAAAAGGAGCGACTGTTCAAATAGCTGTGTTTGTTCACAAAAAGACACAATGTTCCAAATGAACAGACATGATTCTTCCAAAGGATACACCTTTTCGGATGAATCATTGTCACCTTTTGGAAGGGGCACTTGATGGCTATATAAACCTGCATTTTTCCACAGGTTTAGTAATGAAAAAATTTTCTAAATATACAAACTCTTTTTATCTTCAAAACATTCCATGTGATCAATCAAATCGTTGAGTGAGTTCGAAGAGATTCCAATTGTTTGAGGTATCGCTACAGTTGGTTTGTTTGGCCATTTTATCCTGGGAGGAAAATTCCGCAACCTCGGGTACTTAAGGGGAATTATTTCCTTAAGGACACTCCGTGAATTCGGAGGACTTGGTCATTTCTGTTTCATCTTAATTTTTGAAAAATAAAACACACTTCTTTGAAAGATTACTTTGATCTTGTATTGAGGGTGCTGCTGTACTTCATAGTATTCTTGTTTTAAACTTGAACTAGAGTTGAAGTTATTCTGTCAAATTACAGATTTCGTGTACCCGAAAACATTGAAAAACAACAAATGTTTCGAGCCAAACTCTCTTTATTATGTTATAGGTATTTATTGATAACCAAATAGATTTGTAATAGCTAAGTTAATGTAATTAAAAAAATCCTTATGATCGAAAAACAATAACATATATATAATATATTTTTACAAGTGAGATCGGGAAAGGTGATTGTGCGTCGATTTTGTCCATATTTTTATTATAGGATAATGTGATTGTTTCCGATAGATTCTTAATGCATATATATTAACCATTTTGTGTAATTGTGACGTGTTTGTAAATGTGCTTTTCTAGAAGTATTTAAATTTTAGTAAGCAACAGTGTTTTGAGAATCAAAGATCGGTACTATAGCAACCTACTTCTAAGGGCTTTAGCTCTTTTTAGGCAAAATCTCTTATTTCCTTTTTCCAAATAACGTCATATCAACGGCACTTTACAAGTATACTTTGGTGCATGATAAGGTAAGACAAGTTGTTGGGTCATGACAATAAAATTTAGGCTTAATACGTACTCATATTCTTAAATTTGGCAGCATATTATTCTATTTAAATTAGACACTTTTGATTAAAGTCATGTATTAATTAAACACTTTTAGTTCAAATTTTTAAAAAGTTTTGTATGTATTTTTATTTGTCTATTAGATAATTAAATTAATCATATAAAATATTAAAATATGTAATTTTCTCTAATCACACACATCAACTTCAAATAGAAAACGTTGTTCATTTTACAGTTTGTTGAGGTAAGTTTTAAAAAATTGTGGTAACAAGGTAATTAGATCAAACTCAAAAAGAAAAAAGAAACTGCGCTTAGGAAACTAGCCCTTAATTTGCTTATACTTTTTTCGAGTGGAAGGGTGATATATGATCTCTTATTTTTTTCGATATTATATTCATAGTTAGCTCATTTATTTTATTTTTTTTTACCATGAGAAGAAGGTAAGGTAAGGCTGCGTACACATCATTCTTTTTAAATGACATTTTGTGAAATTATATATACTAAATATGTTGTTGATTAGCTCATTCATTCTATGTAGCAATTTCTTCTCCGTGTCAAGGTTACGATCAATATTGGCACTAGCATCAAAATATTTTCATACCTAAATTCAAGATCATTATTATCTTCAATATCGTTCTCATCAAGAAAAAGATCTTTTAGCTTGTTATTTAGGAACTTATTTAGAAATATCACAATTAATGAAAGGAATATAGGAGTTTGTCATAAGTATTTGATAAATAGGATTGTTCAGTTCATATATTACAACCTATCACTAAAATATTCTTGGAGAGAAATAGGCTAGTCAGAGCAAAAAGGAGTTTAAAATCCTTTTTGATGAATAAATATATTTTTAACACAGTGGCACCATAGACGATCAAGTGAAATTTAATCTACGAAATAAGGAGATAATGATGAAATGAAGCTATCTGAGTATTATTAGGATGGGCTAATAGTACCTATTTTATTAGATTAGACTTTTAAGTCCAATTATATATGTATATTTTTTCTTCTCTTCAAAGTGACAAAAAGGAAATTGGAACTTAAACCACGCACTGTTTTTGTATGAGAACCAAGTGATGACCATTTGCAACTTGGCTGTTACTACCTATCCCCAAGATACGTCATCACAAAAAGTAAATTAACATAGATGGTGCACAAAGCATTTTATATTAACAAGATTCGATAAAGAGTCGCACCCAAGATGTGTGATGTCGACTTAATAAGCATAAGTATGTTAATGTGAGTGTTTATGATCTGGCAGCCACAACTTTTACTAAACAGCGATTTGCATATTCTTCAAAACCCATTTTTCCAACTTGTCTTTTGTCTCGAGATGCTGGAATTATGCTTCTCTAAGTATTATATTTTTTTTTTTTAAATATGCTTCTGAAATTATTTAACCAAGCATAGTTGGTAGACAAACAACGAAATGTTCTCAAGAAATAGAGGTGATTCCTTGGATTGGTCATAGATCCAAGTCATGATAATTACTCAGTGAAGTAACTTTTGTATTTTTTTTGACAACAAAGTCGTCCAAGTAGGTCCATATCTCCTACTATAAAATAACCAAAGCCAAAGCTAGCTACACCAATTGACACCCTCTTGACCCTTTTATCAAAAAGTTATTGCTGTACCAAAGACCCAAACTCAAATCAAAATTTGATTTGGATAACAATTTATGTTATGTCAAATCATTTGAAAAACATTTTTTGTCCGTACTAGAAAAGCATAGCAGCATCACAAGACAAAACACAAGTTGAAAACTTATGCAAGTGGTTGTTTGATATAAAAATTACGAAATGCTAGCTGGTTATTCCACTTTGAATTAAGGTGGTGTGGGCTTTGTAATTAAATTGGGCACAATTATTTGACCTAAGTTAAGGTAGTTGTGATATCAATTCACAAAATTGGTACACAAATGCATGAACGATTAAGAGATTGTGGGGATTGCTGTTGAGATATTGATCTTACTATATATGAATAATAACATCTTCTATAGCTAGCATGATGTTTGACTGAATACATGCTCTGCACTTGACTGCTCATCATTGTATGGTACAATTGATTTTGATTTGATTTATGGTGTTATGATTTGAACCAAGTATATTACATATGGTACAATCAATAATATGAACATTCATTGCGACACTTGTGGATCACATTGGGATAGTGTACTTTGATAGCTCAGACCTGTTTTTTGACGTGTCATTCTTCCTCCATTCTAATTTATGTGAAGGTATATGACTGGACATAAAATTTAAAAACGAAAAGAAGACTTTCAAAAATTATGATCCAAATTAAGTCATGAATATGAATCATGAAAACTTTGACATTAGCCATTATCGTGACACTCATGGAGGACATTGGGCGCACACTTTCATCCAACAGAGAGTAAGAATGCAAATAAGACTTTTGAAATTTGTGGTCTAGAATATTTCACGAGTATTAGTAATGAAAACTACATAGCATTAGCCATTAGGGATACAACAACTCTGTACCATTATTAGGTGTTGATGTGATATATTTGGTGTCAACATTGATAGATACATTTGCAGTTAATTTGAGGGCCATATGTATTTTCACAATAGTAACCAGCATCACATAGACGACCTGGATAGAAATATGAACACAAAAAACTGGCAAGTAGCTGTATCTTTCAGATTACTGCAAGTTTTCCCGAACACATTAACGCAACGCTGTCGACACTATGGCAAAGCTGCATATATCCAAAAGGGAAAAAAAAAATATATATATATATATATATATATCATATGCTCTGTTTGACATTACAATTATACTTGGTAATCAATAAAGTAGGTGAAAATTGTGGTTTAAATCTTACAAAATTTAAGAATAATAGGTGATAGTAACTGGTAAAGTTGTTGTCATGCGACTAGAAAGTCACGGGTTCAAGCCATTGAAACAACATCTAGCAGAAATACGTAAGGTTGTACCCTTTGGTTCGGCCCTTCACCCAACTCATGCATAGCAAGAGCTTTTGCGCACCGAGTTGCCCTTTTTTAATACTAGCTGATTTTTCTCTATCTCTACTAAGCTTTAAACTCCTTTAATGATAATTGTGTAAGTGTAATGGAGCCAAGAATTCTAACCAGATGATTCAAAAAAATACGAAGTTGTTATACCTTGAAGATTCTCTTAGTTCAAGGGGTTTAAAGTTTTACATACATATGTTGAAATTTTTTTTTTATCTTACTTGCACATTATAACCAATTTCGAACGAAGGAAATTCAATTGACCTCCTAATTCTTTCTTATCTTCACAGTATACTAGTGTGAAGGTACCTAATAAAATCGTTATGGCATGGAACAACTAAACAATACCATTTATCACAACGAAATAATTGAAATAAAGAAATTACCTGATGAAAGAGCAAGAAAATTAATGATAAAGAAGACCATCCCTAGAAGCTTTGCCATCTTCCAAATCAGAAACTTTCAAACATCAGAGGAATTATTAGAATGCACAATTACATCTAAACTTCATATGGCTATATAGAAGAGATTTAAAAGTGACTGCAGTTGTTTGGGGGTAATTAATACAAGGATTTAGGCAAATTGATGAAAGGCAAAAATTATTTATTGGTCTAACACCATTTTATGAAGCATTAATTCCATTAATCCCTCCAAAGTCCTCTTGCTATTTTGGTTGTTGAAGGTAAAACAAATTGGTCAGTCATTTGCTTGTACAATTGTCATAGTAACTCCTTAAGATATGAAGATCATTTTCTCCTGCCAAACTATTCAATGATCAAGCTCCAAAAGATTCATATATGTAAAATTAGATAAAATGACATCTAGTTCTTAAATTATCAAAGATGAAACACTCCGAGGCCACTATCGATCAACAGGTAAAATAACCATAAATAGCAACACAGACAATGGCAGTAATGTTTACCCAAACATGACAAAGAAAGAACTCTTGAAGAGTTTCAAAACTAAGAATTGGCATTCATCGCGGAACGGAATAAGCTATAAGGGATTACACTAGAGTGATTTATACATTTTCTGTATGGAACTGTATTGGCTACAAAAGAGCGAGGGCCGAGATAAATATAACCCCTAAACACCACATTACCTTTGGTTCCCCTTTAGTATTCCGTCTCATCCTTACTATAGCTATCTCTAGCTTTGGTAAAGGGTGGTGAGGTTCTTGATCCACCAAACGTGCCAGAATCAATTACGCCAACTGTTTAACTTTTTTGCTTCAAAGGAAGCTCCGTCGTTGAGCATGTCTTGAGCATCAGTTTCCATGCCAAGTTTGGATAGGGAAAGAGCCTGCATATAGAATGCAGTAGGCCACTCAGGCAAGCAAACCTGGGCTTGCATAGCATCCCTTAGTGCAAGTTCTGCTTGCCCATTCATCATGTAGGAAAGGGCTCGCCTCACAAAAACAGTGCCGGAAGGGGCAGGCATCATTGATACCAACTGTTGGGAAAATAAACTAGAAAAATTTAGGTATACACATAATAAAGCTAAATATGATAAATAATAGAATTTGATAAAACATAAAAAAAATAACATTGAGTGGTTCAAGAGAAGACAAGTATTATACTTCGAAATACGGTTGTGACTTGGGGGGAGGAGGTTAAGTCTCAAATTTAACACCGTCTTGCGCTAAAATATAGTAAGGATTTGTACTTCAAATTGGAAAAAGCTTTCCCCTTTAGAGAATTGGATAAAATTTCAGAAAAACTGAAACAGAAAGTAAGCCAATTAATTTGGGATAGACATAGTAGCTAATTTCAAATATCAATGTGGCAGATCGAAAGACCAGATGCTCTGACGACCATTACCAGAAGCTGCGTATGAGAGTGATTAACCTAGTTAGTTTAATTGCAATACCCAGGTTCCCACCTTCTATATGCGAGAAAGTTATTAATTTTCTATCAAGCCCACCAATCCTTCTTTTTTATTGATAAGTTCAAGCTCGAACCATTATTTCTCTTTTTCTGTTTTCCCCCTTCTTTCTCTGGACTAAATTCTAGCAAGCTCATACCTTGACCAGAAGAGTTCTGAGCAGACTATTTTGCAAGAAGAAAAAAGTATACATAAACAACCAACTAACCCTGACGAATGAAAGTAAACATCATCCCAATCTTTTCCACAGTTTCTTCGATGTCTCGTGACTGCAAAGTATGATTCAATGAGGGGTGCCAGCAAAAAGAGGAGCAAGAATTTCATTTTTCTTGAAGCTTATGAGATACCAAATCATATGCAACATATGCCAGTAAAAAGCATTTATTTTACTTCTGTATCTAATAGATAGATTTTTATCCATTCTTTTGCATCACCACCAGTCCAACTGGATCTGACATTCAAAACACTAGAGTCACCAGAAGAAATATTCCCACCAAACACTGCCGTTAGAAATCTCTAGTGTGCAAACATCCCTCATAACTATTTATGTAAAATGGAACAGATGAACCTATGAGCACATGAATAAAAATGGCAACTTTCCCAAACAGTTGAAGATAAACCAATTTTATCCAGGTATAACACCAAACGAATTAAGTTCATATGAGCAAACAAAGGAGTAGATTACCTTAGAGTAATAGTCAACTGCACTCTTGAAGTCCTTGTCCCGAAAAGCAATATCCCCAAATTTCTTGGTATTTAACATATCTTGTACTTGTTGCGTCCATTCTTGGAATGAGAGCTTTACAAAAATTTAGGTAGAAACAAGTATGTCAATTCTCCACCAAAAGGTACTAGATAAGATTTCTCTTTCAAATAATTCTTTTAACGAATGATAAATGCTTAAACTCGAGGACAGGAAAAAGAACATGAGAAAATAAAAGGAAGTTATGAGAAAAGAAACATATCAAATGCCACAGAGGACAATTAGTTTTTTTGTTATTGTAGATTATTCCCCCATGTCATGATCTTTCTGCATCAAATGTGATGATCTCCAAGTACCCTTTACATCAGCATAAAAAGTAATAATGAGTGAAGCTCACCTCATTTTCAGCACCCTCCTCATCTTTATACCCAGTTTTTAGCAAGATATCATGGACGGCAGTGAGGTCCATCCTTGCACAAGCCTTTCCAAGAGGAGAGAGCATGGTTGGAAGCACCACTGGAGTTTTTGTTAGACCCATCAGAACATGTGATGCAACCTAAGGTAAATAATGAACATTTTAGATCCTAGAACTTAGGTCAATCCATCAGAGATATAGGATATGTTGCATCAAGATCAAAGATGTTCTAATAAGCATACCTCCTTCTGCTTCTGAAGAGGCTCCACTGCATTAAGAATGAATTTGATTTCAGGCCGATCCCTAGCCTCATACTGAAGACATTTTGAAGCAAGTTCAACCAATGCTGTTGCATCTTCATCAGCATATTGTCCTTCCAAGGATGAATCCATTAATAACAACACATTTTTACCCCTAATTAAGTCTAGTGCCTGGAAAGAGCGTAAAGTCCAAGAACAGTGAGATAATGCAAGTAAGAGGAAGAAACCACTTGATACAGTTTCTGACAAAAACAGAAGGGTAAAGCGAGCATATAAATGGTTGATCATTAGGCAATAAACACAGTCCGCAACCAACTTATCAAGCATGATCCAACATATCTACCACATTGATCAAGCAAACACTTTGCTTCATGTATTAGAGAATTTTTTTAATGTCCAACTTTAATAAAACTTTTGGAGGAAAACAACGAAAGCTTACTTATTCATGCAGCACTCATTACAATTACAATTGCATATCAAAGAAGAGGAGTATAATTGAATTTTACAACCAGTGTTGCACGCTAGACAACATAGGCACAACAGTTGACTAAAAATCAAATAGCAACCAAGGGTGTGGCCTAGTGGTTCAATAAAGTGGGTTGAAAACCACGAGGTCTCAGGTTCAATTCCCAACGGAGACAAACACTAGGTGATTTCTTCCCATCTGTTTAAGCCTCAGCAAACAGAGTTACCTGGTACCTCGTACCTGTTGCTGGAGGGAGGTGGCAGGTATCCCGTGGAATTAGTCGAGGTGCACGCAAGCTGGCCCGGACGCCACGGTTATCCAAAATAAAAACTTACCATCAAATAGTAAACGTTAATTACTTAAGATTCAGTAGTTGTAGATGACAGCCTTCACTGTGTCTGTTTATCAAGTAGCCCCATGTTAACAGAGTGAAACAGCTTTAACTCTAGTTTCCAACATCATTGAGAAATTTTAGTGCAATAAGTAAACAATTATAAACGGAAAAAGAAATTGAACCAAAGGGTATAGAAATTTCAAAGATTTGACAGAGTACATTACATGGCTTGGTGGGATATGTTTTCCACTCAAAAGGTCCAGCAGAACGGTTCCATAGCTGTACATCACACTTTCTGCGATTACCCGGCCTACAAAATTAAGCGGAAACAAAAAGAACGGAAAGGAGAAAACGAGTTAAGGAACTGAACATAGAAATTAATGGGGAAACCAAAAAGAGAAAAGTAAAGGAGAAACAAGGTAAAGAACTGGACACCATCCCAATGTTGTGAAATTAAAGGATTTCACTTCAAATATGGCAAATGAAATAGTTTGACTTGTTACGAAGTTAAACCCAAAAGAGACCGCAGCTAATTGAGGCATTGTGCACAAGCACAAAACTAGTTAGTATACATGCTTTAATATCGTGAGGTACTGGCTATTACAATTTCAGCTAAGCCGAAAAGGCAGGGATGCAATGCATGGCATCATCTCTTTTAGTAAACTAAGTTTCTCAAATTCAATACTTCCGAAAATTTTAATTCTTTTGCCAAGAGTACAAGACATCCACAAGTTGATAATGTAGTCAGATCAGAACCTCCATTTCCTATATCCATGAAGAGATGAATGCCTAGGATTGAACTAAATAGATCCCCCACTGGATATACATCCTACTTTTTTTTCCGATAACCTAGGAAATCCCCAAGGGTAAGTGGTGCACGGTTCAATACTAGGTGAATAATGGCCCTGCCTTCCTAGCCCTCTCCACTTAAATATGAAGCTTTTGTTTGCGGTAGGGATTGAACTCATAATGTGTGCCTAACCCATAGCAATTTTACCATTAGACAGAAGTCCTGGGGCAATATACGTCTTATTTAGTGGACCTCGTTCTATGGAGTTCAGTTAGTGGAGTTTAGTTCAGACTCGGTGATATCCTTCTCCTGATTCGATTTGCATTATTCTTGTTTAACTATTTATCCTCTACTGTTACTGACATTTTGCTCCTTTCTATGAAAACCAAGTTCAAGTATCCTGTCTCCAGTAGTTCTACAAAGATTAGTAATACAGGGATTGTAACATAGAGATTAGGCATGCTCTGGGATTGTAACACAGGGATTAGTAATGCAGGTTCTTGTTGAATGTCTAGTTTGACATGGAACAATTAGTACACAATATACACTTCAAAATATGTGTGTACTTATTAAACAAAATGAGGGTTAATATTTTTTCCTGATGAGGGTTAGTATTATCATTTCAGTGTTTCTAATCCATAAATTATCTCATAACAGCACAATTGCCAGGACAACAGAGAATGCTATACTTTTTTGACAAGTCACTTTTTTTTTGGATAAAGTAAAGTAGATTCTTTTGATATGTCTCAAAGAATGCTTATACTTTAATGCAATGGGTTCTCTCTGTAATCAAGAATCTCAAAGCATTTGTAAATGACTATCAGTTCATCCATCTAAAATGTGGTGTATTGTGATGTGTATACCTGTGCGCAAAAACTCAGGAGGTGTATAAGCAAGATTGGTGCTATAGCTCTTTCCATCTCTGCTGTTTTTCATTAGACCAAAACTAGATAATCGAGGATCGCCTTCCTGAAATATCAATTAAACTAAGCAAATTCAAGAACAGACCACCCAAAACTGATGGTATAATGATAGTGCAAAACCATAGTGATAAGGAGATGGGATATTTGCCCGAAACCTGTGGTTCCAAATAAAGCAACTGAGAACAATATATGACCTAGGTCAGTGACGTATTCCACCATATTTCTCAGTCTCTCTATTATAACCTACACTAGTTATCCTATAAACTATCTGACTTTGAGGTTTAATGGTCACCACTGAGAGTTCTTAGTTGCTATGCAGCTAAAATGTCATTTTGGAGAGCCTCGCCACTATTACAACAACAACAACAACAAACCCAGTGTATTCCCACAAAGTGGGGTCTGGGGAGGGTAAGATGTACGCAGCCCATACCGCTACCTCCGAAGAAGTAGAGAGGTTGTTTCTGATAGACCCCCGGCTCAAGATAAAGAATAATAAACAAGGAGGAAGGATGACACAACGGAAAAAACAGGAATAAGAAATAATAGAAATGAAACCAGAGAAAAAACGAAAATACGAGAAATAAAGGCAACACTAAATAAGAAAATAGGAACTAAGAAATAAGAAATAGGCCCCCCACCTAGTAATAACATACCCTCACATACCAACAACACCTACGTACACAGTCCTAGGGTTACGAACCCATCTACACAAGATCTCTCCTGACTTCCTGCTACAACCCACACACTCACACTAGCCTCGCTACTATTGCTGTCAACAAATTGTGTATGATGTAGAAACATACGTTAGACCAAACAAATGATTATTTCTTATCCACCTACTTGCATAAGAATTGACGGTATTTAATTCCTTTCAAAATAAAAGAACCAGAGAATGAACTAAAATTCTCCTGATTTTATGTTTGAATACCTCATCAAAAAGAACTCTGTAAGCATTCAAATCATGATATATCTTTCTGTTTTCAGCACTGCAATGATCCAGAGCCTGTGCAATATAGTATGCAACTCTTACTCGCATCTCCCAGGGCACTGGTTGTTTCTCCCCTGCACCACCAAAAGACATGCATGCTAATACGAGACCTGAATGTTTAGTCATTAAAATACAGAACTGCTCGGAAATCTAAAATTAATTTTATCATCTTGCAAGATGTTGTGTATGTGCTTAAACATGTATATAGAGCAGAAGATACCAATACAAAGCAAGTGAAGGAACTCTGGAGATTGGAAGTTATGGAAGGCGTTAACAGTATGCATCTATAAAGACAACATTTTTTGGGGCAAATTGAACAATTAAATGTCTGCTAACTCTAGAATAAGCTGTAATACAAGCCAACTCCCAGGAGTCGTTTGCTAGGGCGTACAAAAATAGCGTTGAATAGGGTATATTAGTAATGTTGGTATTAGTTATGTTGGCATTAGAGATCCAAAGCAGTATCATTGGGCTAATTATATATACATCCATCACCTAATTAGGTAAAGGGAGAAACTCGGTATTGGACTATTGAACTAGCATAAAAAAGATGGTTTTCCCTTTGCAATTCAACATTTAAAAGTTCCAGGCAAAAGACCAAAACATACAGTGGAAGAGATGCTTTGAGAGAGTATCATTAGGCATGTATTCTGCAACCAATAGGCGTTCATCTCCCTCTGCACAACAACCAATTAGATTCACCAATCTCTTATGCCGAACCTTGCCAACTCCAGCTGCCTCTGCCTGCAGTACATGAGTAGGACTAAACCAAATG
Source organism: Capsicum annuum (assembly GCF_002878395.1). Taxonomy (NCBI): domain Eukaryota; kingdom Viridiplantae; phylum Streptophyta; class Magnoliopsida; order Solanales; family Solanaceae; genus Capsicum; species Capsicum annuum. The sequence continues at coordinate 200,760,085 of NC_061111.1, read as the reverse complement.
TTTGTAGAGATCAAGTAACTAACAGAACAGCAAAGATACTTTGATATTTGGAGATCTACCGCTTACTAGTAACTTACATGCATATACACAAAGTTTTACAAACTTAATTGCATTAGAATCGTGATATTAACTAATACTGAGTGTTTTGGGAACTGGACAACCAAATGAGAACATGTTGTTCAGTTACCAATCACTGTGTCTCGATGAACTCATATTGAATTTAGAGCACAAGTTACTCTAAACCTTTCTCGCTCACCAATAATAATGGCTAAAAGGATCAAAACTATATAATCCACGGACTTATAATCAGATTTACCACAAACTGTTGAGCGTCAGGCCACGACTGTCTAGAGAATCGCTTGATGGCAACTAGCCTGTTGCTACGAAGCTTCCCTCTGTAGACAACGTTGGGAGCTTTCTCACCACTTTCAGAAACTATTAATTCGCTACTAAAGCCATTTGTAGCTGCTCGAAGTTCGGCAAGATTAAATTCCTTGAATGCAGGCACTTGATCTTGGTCTACTTGATCCCCATTAGCTTCATCAACAACACAGGCAAATAAAATAAAGAAACTGATTAACAAAGTCATTAACCACAAAAATTACATTGCAAATATTTTCACAAATACTCAAACCTGAGTATCTTAGATCATTAATTTCAGTATTAACAAGAAACCCTATATAGAAATATAAAAAAAAAAAAAGGAAAATAACAGAAATAAACCAAATAAATCTTGGGTTAAATTCAATGAATGGAAAAAGAAGCAGCAGAACATGATGACAACAATGAAATATTCCACAAAATTCACGGATCAGAACTTCCACTCTGAGCTAAAAAAAACAAGAAATAACAATACAGTTGGAAGAAGCAGATGAGGAAACAAACAAAAAAGGAGGGGGACAAATGAAGTAGAACCCAGATCAAAGATTAAACATGCAATCAAGAAAAACCCAAAAACCAGCAAGTACACACACAGTACAATACCAATAAAATTAAGTTAAATGAAGAATACCAAGATCTGTTTTTGAGTCATCTTGAGAAGGTTCTTTATCAGGGGACTGAACATTTGCAGTTTTGGACTGTAAACAGCCCATATTTCATCAGCTCACATAGACAAAAATGCACACTTACAAACAGTTTCTTTAACTCAAACCTTCAAGAATCAAGAAAGTTTGAACCTTTAGTAGCTAATGAGTAGTGGAAAATGGATAACAAGAAGATAGTTAGTAGTAATGATTAGTGAAAGTAAAGGTGAGAACAGAAAAAGGAAAGAGAGGCCGCCAAAGAAGGGGACGCCGAGAATAGAGGGGTTTAGTCACATGATCAGCACGTGAAGAGAGAGAACAGTGGAAGAACAACAACGTGGTTGGGGGAGTGGGAGTGGGACTTGGGGAGTAAATGCTTTGTAAGTAGCAGTAATGAAGTGTTAAAAAGAACATTAAAGGTTACTTCACGTTGGACTGCTATTTCTTTATTCTTAATTAGAATTCTTCAATTTAAGCTCATACATTATTGTGTATTTTTATATTTTTTATTATATTTATTATCTATTTTGAACTAAAAGTTTACCGTAAATAACCTTTTTACTCCAATATAAATATCAAACAATTGAGTGAAGAACAACAATAATAAATTCAATGTATTTCCACATAGTAAGGTCGGAGGAGGATAAGGTGTACGCAGTCCATACTTCTACCTCTAAAGAAGTAGAAAGATTATTTCCGATAGACCCTCGGCTCGAGATACGAAATACTACACAAATACATAGTAAAGCATGGAACAAGATGGCATAACATAAATACGACACCCACAAATAATAGAAAATAGAAAAAAGTAAACAGATTCGTAATAAAGTATGAAACAAGGTATCATAACAAGAATAATACCCCACCAAGTAATTTCCTACACTAGTGACCCAAACTGATCCTAACCTTCTGTCTTAATTCACGCCCTCCAGATTTTCCTATTCAGGAAATTGAGTGAAGAAGAGAAGGAAAAAAAAAGTAGTGTTATTTGAGAGTATATAGTACTTGGTTCTTTTTCACATGATACTGTTGCAGCAGACTGTACGAGAGACGTGTAGGCGGCACCAGACTGAGGTAAAAAAACTTTGCAGAGCTTTACCCTTTTTAATGCTAAGGTACTCAATTACAAAGGCAACAAAGTAAAAGAAAATAGTACTGTACAAACTCGTTAAAGTGGCAGCGTTATCGAAATATTTTTAACTTTACGTAGATTCGGTAGCAATTTTGAGTTAATACTAGAATAATATCATTATTCACGTTAATTCCGAACCGACTTTCTAAATCGGTGATCTGCTCCTTTCTCTTAATTAATTTTTTTTCAAGATATTCTATTCAGACATTGCTATTTAATTTATACTTATTTTTTATTTTCGTTTTGCCAATCTATGATCTAGCCACTTTAGAACAACTTCATATATATGCATGTCTGAAATTACGTATGATTAAAGTTTAAACATTTCGATTTGAAGAAGTTTTATTTTCTTGGTATTTTGTTTAAAGTTTAAAGTTTTATTATATAGAAGCAATGATTTTGATATGCCTAGTTGCTTGCTCCTCTAATTCAATTATATATGCTTGAGCTCCATGTAAAAACAAAAAAAACTTTAACCGTATGAACTTTTAAATATTTTATCAACAAATCTAGTTTCAAACTCCGAACGTCTCACTTTATTTTGGAAAATATAAACATGACTTTTTACAAATAGTATAATAATAGTCTACTTGAATGATGATGTCAATATCAAGGTATCTATGAACTTTCTGCCAGCAACCCAACAATTATTTGAGTATCATTAATTATTATGGGGTTTGAGATAAGTCAGCGAGCCTATACCATGCAAACAGATCCATCCTAACTAACTATGTTCATATTTGAGATATATACTTTCTGACTTGCTAATGCTGGAGATAAGGCTCCTTTATTCCTTTCAGTTATCTCATTTCATTAGGTAGTTGCAAATTAGTGTTTCTTTTTAGTAGAATTGAAGTTGTTCGTGACTTAAAAGAGAACGTGTTACGTCTTAACTTTCGGGTAGGTGTTGAACGTATGTGTCACAATCCGAGGCTATCCCCTAATTGTAACACGGTGCTTAGAATTACAAGTTATCCCAAGCTATTTCATGTACTGAAATGGTACCTGAGTAACTGATTTAAAATGTATGTACAAGCTAAATATGATGAGTGGTAACATAATCATGAGAAAATTTGTATAATTATAAGAGAAAAGACATTTTTTTACCCCTGAACTTGTTCTCCAAACTCACTTTAGCACTTAAACTTAACTTCCGTTTATTTACCCTCTTAACATCTTTAAAGTGAATTATTTCAACCCCTTAACAACCCCCGTGTAAACAAGCATTGTTGGGCGCGTAAAAACTCATTTTTATCTTTTGAATTTCTTTTCTCTTTCTTTTAAATACCCGTTTGAAACCTCCCCCCCAACGGTTATATCCATTATTCTATAAAAAAAAAAGCCCTAATTTGTCCTCCTCCTTCATCTTCAATCCAAAATTTCTTCAATTCATGAAAGTTAGGCAAAAATTAAAATTGCTTTCTCTTTATTTGTATTAAGCCGCATAAAGTTGAGATTAAAAAACATAAAATCAAATTGATTTTAGCTTCGTCCCTTTTCGTATTAAGGTATAATCTCATTCATTACTTTGTCTATGTTTTATTAGGAATTACTTTCATAATGAATTTCTGAATTACTTTGTTTATCGTCTCCTTTAATTTTGTTTCTAAATTTTATCTTATTTGTTGAAATGAATTTCTTGTAGCACACAATAATGAAGTCAATTAACTTGAGTAAACTATGTACGGAGGAAAATGATTCTGCTTTGAAGCAAGTAATTCATTGTAATCACGAAATTTTGTTGCATTTGAAGACATCTTGGACTTCAAGTAATCCCGGTAGAAGATATTGGGCATGTCCTTATTATGGGGTACATATCTAATTTTGCATTTTCTCTTGTAATTTCGACAGAATTGATTAAGAGAAATGAGGTTCAATCATTCTTTATTTGTCACCATTGAAGGGTCCAAGATCTTGCGACTTTTGACGTTGGAGGGATTCAGAAGACATTGATCCGAGGTCCAAATATGTGATTCCTAAACTAATTGAAAAACTAGGTGAGCTTGAGAATGTAGTTGAATCATGTCATTTCAATGAAGTTGATAAATTGATTGGATTGAGCAAATCAATCAAGGAAGGTTCAAAAGAAGTTGACAAGCCTAAAGAATCCAAATACGATGATAATGGGATTAATATGAAATTGAAGAAATTGGAAGAAGAGATTCGTAAGATCAAAGAGAAAGAAAAGAATTGGAGACGAATAGTTGAAGGAAGAACTAGAGACAATACTCACTTCTTTGTTGTGTTTTTTTTTTTTTTTGTATATTAGTAATAGCTTTAAGCTATTTGGTTGGGATGCTCTCTATGAAAAATGGTTCAATGAGGTTACTTTAGCACTAGGTTGTTGTTATATGATGTGTTGCAAATTATTGTGTTGAGTAGTGCAACTTCTTTTGTATTTGGATTCTCTTATATATATGAAGAAGAGAAAGGTTGTTAGATGAAGTGAATCATGTTTGTTTATCTTTTGTAATGGTGCAGCTTATACTTTTTGTGTTTGTTTGAGTATTTATTGTTAAATTGATTGCATTTGAATTATTTAGTAGCACAAAAATAAGTGCAGGCAACAAACTGTAATTTGAAGCTGCAAAATGTCAAAATACTGCAGGCATATAACACAATAGAAATACAGTCACAACTGCTGATATTTCAACAAAAACATTAGCAAAAAAAATGCAATAACAACTGCTAATATTTCAATAGAAACATTAGCTAAAAAAATGCAGTCACAGCTACTGATATATTAGCCAAAAATACAGTCACTACTGCATCATTGTTTTCAAAACATGTCAAATTCGTGCAGTCACAGCTGCATAGTTGCAGTCACCACAATTGAACTACTAGCTAGGTTAAAATCACTACTGTTTCATTACACACCATCGATACACAAAGAGAAAAACGTAATCAAGCTTCTACTGGAAAGATGTTGAACTTGTTTGGCTTAGATGATTTAGTTTAGCAACATTTGATCTTATCCTCATTCTTTTCTGTGCTCTTATGTCTTCAAATCCTTGTTGAGTCACAGCTTTCTTTCCTTTCCATTTCACACCTGAGGTTGGTTTGTGATATCCAAGATTTCCAGTCACTATGAAGGATTTCATAGGCATTCCAAGCTGACAAAAATAAAAGAAAACAAATTTAATTAAAGACTTGAAAAAGGTTTACTTTAAACTAGACAAATATAATCAAGAAATTTTAACTTACATTGAGGATTTTAAAACCACTCTCTGTATGAAGCACCCCCATTCTAACCATCCTAGGTCTTTTATAAGTTGTCCATCTACCTTTGCTAGCACCAGTGACACCATCTTCTCTTGATGTTCCAGCACAACCAACAGCTGCAGCATCAGCTCCTCTACCTCTACCAGCTCCACCAACAACTGCAGCACTAGCTCCTCTACCTCTACCAGCTTCACCAATAACTGCAGCATCAGTTCCTCTACCTCTACCAATAACACTATCAACAACACAAGTTGCACTTCCTTTTCCTCTATCAACACCCATAGTAGCAACAATTGTTGCAAGTGATCCTCTTCCTCTATCAGTAGTTGTTGCTGCTGCAGCAACCTACAACACATAAAAAAAATATAATGAGATAAAAAAAAAAAAAAGAATTAAATACTAGTAAATTACAAGTCAAATATTACCTTTGTAGATCCTTTTGGTCTTCCTCTTCCTCTACTTGTGCTTGGTGCTACAGAAGAAGAACCCACACTAGTTCTAGTGGAACTTGAATTCAATCGACAACTCCTTTTATTATGACCCTTGTTGTGACATGTGCAACACCCCTCTTTGATAACTTTCCAGTCCTGTTTTCATTCTGCTCTTTTTTTTAGATTTACTGGGTCTGCCTGGAAGCTTTCTTATTGTAGGTAGTATAACAAAAAGATTGGTTGACTTGGGACACATTTTCATACCAGTAACAAGCTGAATGAAGTAACTATAAGTCTTAAGGTAAGTTTTCTTAGTATACCAATGTGCAACATAGTTAATGAGTTCTAGCCTTCTAAAGTGCAGTGCAGCTATGGCATGACAACAGGTATACCTTTTAACATCCAAGACCTATATGTACAAGTATTATCCCTCAAATTCACTATAAAAGTATTTCTCCATCTATCCTTAACTTCAAAACCAAATTCACCATTCCACTCAAGAGTACACTTGATTGATTTTGATATGTTCTCTTGCAACACTTTTAGTGCCATAGGAGAAATATCAGTTATCCATATTTCAGAAAACTGTCTCAACTGTCTTATTCTTCTCATCACCTTAACCCTTATTTCCTCAAGCATTGATATGATAGTCTTGTATCTTGCCCCTAGTATCTATGAGTTGAAGCTTTCAGTCATGTTGTTATCAACACTATCACAACAACTGTGATATTTGAAGTAAACCTTAGACCACCTTTCTATGTTGTACCACAAAAGATCTCCACAAATTTTATCTCCTACCATCTCCATATGATCCAAATTTCTTCTCAATTCTTGCTCATATGTAGATTTGGGACACTTCCAAAAACAGTTTCTTCTTTTAATACCTTTCCAATCCTTAGACCAGTTGGCTAGAACATGTCTAGCACACATTCTCTACTATGCATTTGGCAGTAAATCTGAAATTGCACTGTCAAGACCCTTGAACAAAATAAAATATATCAGTTGACATAAGTATAAAACAAGCGTAAAATAAAAAATTCAGAAAATGAATAAGAGAAAATAAATGAGGTTACCTTCTACATATCAGTAATAGTAGTCATTTCAGACCCATCTCCCAGCTCAAGATCATTCTTCTAGCAGGTTGTTCAACCTCACCATCCCCATAATTATCCTTATCAGAATCTATTTCAAAACTTACCTCATCATCTGAATCAATATATGGCTCATCTCCATCTATCTTGCCCTCTAGACTATTTTTCTTCTTGGATAAAATCTCATCATATCCCACATCAACTCCTTTTTTACCTAAACTAACACTTTTTGCTCTAGGCTCTTATTCTTTTTCTCTTTTTGGTTTCATCAGATCTCTTTTTCTTGGCAGCCCTCTTTTGTTCCCTCAGAATCCTTACCTCCTCATGAACATCACTACCATACTTATCATCTTTACCTTCATCAAAGAAATCACAATAATTTGATTTTTCACTAATATCAGTTTCACTTTCCCAATCCGATGGAATGACTAGGATATTTGCAGCAATAACAAAAGTAGTGTCACCTAAATTCAGATTAACACTAGCAGAAACACCACCCAAATCCTCACCAGTAGAAGAAACACCATCTACACCACCCAAATCATTACTCCTAGCACTATCACGACCACCACCTAAGTCCTCACCCGTAGCAGCAACACTATCAGCACCAAAGTCCTCACCAACAGCAAAAAAATCACTGCCATAACCAGCTAAGTACCCACCCCTAGCAGCACCACCACCATTACCCAAGTCTCCACCAATAGTAGAAACACCACCACCACAACCTAAGTCTTTACCAATAGAAGAAATATCATCACTACCACCTAGGTCTTCAGTCCTAGCAGTACTGCCACCACTCAAGTTTTCAAAAAAAGTAGGTTCATGAGGTATTGCGGCTTCTACAAAGTTCTCTTCAAACCCTAAATATCACAGTCTCCAAAGTCTTCACTTAACTCTTTATCAAAAGTAGGACAAGATTCTCCTCCCACATGGGGTCATATTCAATAGATGGGACCACATCAGCCTCATCAACTAAATGTGTTAAGTATAACTCAACAACATCTCCATTTTTAAGTTGAGGTAAAATACCTAAAATGTCCCTATCACATGTTACTATTACTAAATTTTTTTCGTTTGGGAGGTCTGAGATAAATAATACACGAGCAACAATTATACCCAATTTTCTTCACGAGATCAATAAATTCAAAGTAAAAAAGTCTATCTACATCCACATCGGCACAGTCAGTAACAATACCTCCATGATACTTAATATGGTATTTTTGTTGTAATTTGCCTCGATGGTGAAACCTCAATGTAACATACACAAAAGATATGGTTAATCTGCAGAAAAATAAAAAAAATACGAGTTTAGAATTTATTCACGTCAAAAACCCTAATATCAAAGTAAAACAACCCTAATAATCACCTGAGTAGTCAAATTTCGTCACGGAGCAACACAAAAATCATAAAAAACCACAGAAATTACCTAATTTGAAGTGAAATCAAGTGGAATCGAGTGAAATAGAGTGGTTTTAGAGAGAGAAAAAGTGAAATGGGTGATTATTTAGGTTTTGGGGTATTTAATAGGACTGGGTCAGGTTATAAACGTGAATGGGTCGGGTTATAACATCAACCTATCAAAGGGCGCATGCTTAACAACACCCAACCTTGACTTGGGTTAGGCTGTTAAGGGGTTGAAATAATTCACTTTAAAGATGTTAAGGGGGGTAAATAAACAGAAGTTAATTAAGTTTAAGTGCTAAAGTGAGTTTGAAGGACAAGTTTAGGGGGGGAATGTGTCTTTTCTTTAATTATAATATTGATAAAGTTTACAACATAATAAAATTGAAGAGAGAACTGGAATTACATATCATGACTCTGACGGACTATCTATGAAACCTCTACTATACTAACTATAGATAGCTGGGACATGCCTCCAACCACCACTAAATAAATACATATGAATCATCAAAATACAACACATGAACTGCAATGGACTGGAGTTTCTGAAATAAGAGAACTCATCACCTGTTGGATGAAAGTTGAGAACTGTCTGACCTTGGTGTATGAGCTACATCTGGTACCTACATTATGAAGGATGTATCCACAAATTCATATATGTAGTCAGTACTTTAGAATGTACTGAGTATATGGGACATAAGTTATTTGCTAAAACAAATATTTAAAATATGGCATTACGTGAAAAACTGTAAGTCATAGTGAGATTTATAAATCATCAGCCGAAAATAATTTTGTAAGTTGAGAAGCTGTAGAACATGAATACTGTGTGTAAATCTCATGTAAACCTGAATATGCTGTAAAACTAAACTGAGGATCATGTATGGATACTGAGCATGAAAACATAAACATGTAAGATGATTATAAGACCAAGTAAAACATGTGCTGAAATAATCTGAATAACTGAAAATCTAATTACTTGGTCAAGCAAACCTGAACAGGTATAGACTGAGTACTGACTAAAACTGTGAAAGTTATTATGTAACCGATATACCCCAATCTGAGCTAATTGTGTTCCAACCTATAATACCAGTTGGAAGGGTGTCAGTACCTTGCCACGGGTACTACCTCATGGTTGTGTGGATCCACTAATAAATTATCCCGAAGGACTAGGGTGTCAAGCCTAAACTAGCGGGTGACCCTCGAGAGGAAGTCAAGCCTAAACTAGGGTTCCTGCATTCGCTCGATGCTAAATTTTACTCCCAACTAGATGACACTAGTTTTATTATGGGTCTAACATAACATGGTATTATACTGATAAGTGCTCAACATGAACATGGTAGTTTGATTATAGTAATAAAAATTATGACCTATCTGACTTATAACTTATAAACAAGGACATGTATAAACAAATAGGTATTTGGTGTTCTTAACCCACCAGTGCTGAATGATCACAAAATACGTAAACAATGCTAAAATAGTGGTATAAAATCATAGTTGAAAGACCCAAGACATAAGACATTTCAATAATTGAGTGAAATACATTAACTTGAACATGGGGATGAGTTAAACTTGAGAAAAAACATATTCACATGATTTAATTCATAACTTGATGATTTGACATAGAATCACTTGAGTAGAACATGAGTAATTAAAATTTAAAGCATGAAATAAACTAGTTTACATGGGATCACATGTTGACATGACTTGAATTCAAATTACTAAGAAATACATGGATTAAGTTCATAAGTTGTGTGGATAATTTCATAAAATATGATACAATTCATACTTTAGACCAGAAAGAGAGTTTTTGGGCTCAATAGGTGAAAGGAACCATTGATGAATACCCCACATACCTCAATTACTTGAATCCTTGAAGAAAAACTTGAACTTGGAGCTTGGATACATGAATTCTTGGAGAGTAAGTTGAATTTCTTATTTTTGAAAAGAGAGGAAGGGTTTACATGGGTTAATCTCATGAAAAGTGGGCAAATAATGCCTTTTTGGGGCTTTAATCTGTCATTTGAATGCTTGGGGGTGTCACACCCCTTTTTTAACTCCAAAAATAATTATATTTTAAGTTTCGAAAGGGTTTTTATTATCAAAGTGACAAAAGATTTAAAATTTATTTTGAAAATGGATTATTTTTATTTTTTATTCAGAGTCACCACTTGGCATAATCTGGTGTGCCAAGTCACCTTTGGAAAGTCCTTTTCAATACAGTTTGACTCTTTAAAACTAGTTTGCGAACAAAGATTCCGGTTAAGGAATTCTGTTGACCGAGGGGAAGGTTTTAGGTACCCCTCGATCCCGTGGTTCAACCACAGTCTCTTGGTGGAGCATATCGGTTAATTTGACACTACAAAATGTATAAACACACAAAAACGCACAAAAAAATCAATCAAAAAAATAAAACAAAACCAGTAAAAAATATAGTGTCCAGTCCAATTATTACAACCTGAAATGAAAAAGGTACTAAAAAGTAAACCTATGCTAAACTACACTAATCCTAAACTACGCTCCAATGCCTTATCTGATGCTTCGGGCCTTCATCACGGGTGTCCTCCGAGTACATGATATGTTGGGGCATTCTCCGTCGAATGAATACAATTGATCTAAATTCATAAAATAAAACCATTCAACAAATATTTTCAACATTCAACAATCCAAAAGTTCTAAATTTTCCTACCCGAACCTACTATTTGCCTACCCGGCTCGACCTATCATGATTCTATCACGTTCAATATCAATGAATCAAAATTTACTTTTATCAAGACCAGTCCCTTCCCACATTCATTCTCAAAATAATTAATCAATTCTTTGACTACCAATTCAAGTTTCCACATTCAACTCCAACATCAACCAATACAAACAAAGATTCAAACATGCCAAGCAACAAATCATTCACTTTCACATAAAATTTAAAGAGAGCAAAGATAGAATTAGACCTCAATGTGATAATGCCGCTTTCAAAAATAATGTATTATTTTGATTAAATTCGGTAGAATCCGCGTCCGAAACTGCAAGTCAAAACCTCAAACAACGAACCCGCAACTTGAACAATCCAAACCTCGGTATAGCTTCACTGTCTTCCACCAAGATTGCAATAAAATCCCAATGACCAAAAAATCCCATTTATACTTTTCAACGAGGGTTCGATCATGAATGGGGTCGAGTTATGGCTGTTTCTAATGAGAACAGATAAGAAAGGATTGTTATTATATTTCCTACGAAGATGGGTATGTTTTTTGATGGTTTTCAATCAAAAAATAGGGGAGTCTCACTATGGCTCGGGTTTACGATTCCAGCTTCACCGAAGCTCCGACAAGCTCGGCTGAAAAGAAAAATATTGGTGATGATGTTTTCTGGCAATAATTCACCGAAAAAGTGTGTCAACGTTTATCTCAGTTTGCTCACTATTCCTCACCGATTCTCTATGATTTTTTACTCTCGATCTCTCTCGCGTCTTCTCTGTCTATCTCTCTCTCCTAATCTATGATTTTGCCACTATTTTTGCTCTTGATTCAGTCCATCTCTCTCAATTTCTCTTACTATTATCCGATCTACCTCCTTCGATCTCTCTAAATTTCTCTCCCTTTCCTTCTCTCACTAGTTTTTCTCTTGATTATGTGTATCGATGGTTATCAATGAAAACCAAAAAAAATGGAGGAGGTATCGGGTTCTTGTTGTCTTTTAGGTGTGTGTTTGGTGTATTAATGGTGTGAGTTTTTCAGTGAATTAAAAAAAATAGAGAGAGCCCCTTGCTGGTATGTGGTGAGGTCTATATGTATATCAAAAAATGGAAATATCATGGAAATTAGTGGTGGGTCCCCTCTAAGTGTGTATATTCTCATTTCTTTATGGAAAAGAAATGTGGAGGTTAAAGGGTAGGGTTAGGGGGTGAGATGGGGTAAGGTGGTGAGGTGGGTAAGGGGTGTGAGTTGGTTGAGATAAGGTTTGTTAGGATAAGGGAATATTAGGGATTTATTGAAATTTTATTATTTTTTTATATTTTTGTGGCGTATAATTACATGAGTGAGGATGTAGGATAACGTGAGGTAAAAAATGGATAAATTGGACTTCGGGTGGAACAAAATTAGGTGTCTACATCATACCCCCTTTTGGGTGTAAACACAAAGTGTTTTCAGACAAATAAGTAGACAACGAGACCAAATTTTGACCCGACCATTATTCAAAGAAAGAATTAGAAGAAAGAAGGACAATCGAGTTGGAGAGTCGAGTGAGGTCCCATCGAGGTTCTGGTCCAAGGCTCTGTCATTGCATCAAAAATAAAAATTACAAGTTAAAAACATAAATGAAATTATAAAATTCTTATCTATTCAGCTTCCCTTGGACTCTTGACTTGAGTTTCATCACCCTATTCTTTAGGTGGGCTCCTGACTTGCAATTTCTTCAACTTGTTGCTTGGCTTTCAATTTCTTCACCCTGTTCTTCAGGCGGGCTCCTGACTTGCTATTTTTCAATCTGCTGACCTTCAATTTCTTCACCTTGTTGCCTGACTTTCAATTTCTTCATCATGTTGCTTAACTTTCAATCTCTTAACTATGTTACGTGACTTTCAATTTCATCACCCTGCTCTTCAGGTGGGCTCCTGACTTGCCATTTCTTTACCCTGTTCTTCAGGAGGGATCCTGACTTGCTATTTCTTTATCTATTATCTTTTAATTTTTTCACGTTGTTGCTCGATTTTTAACTTCTTCACCTTGTTGCTTGATTTTCATTTATTCGCCCTGTTCTTCAGGCGGACTCTTGAAATCACATCAAAACTAAAAAGAAAATTATCCCAAACAATGATTATTATAAAGAGATTTCATTTGCTAGAAAAGTAAAGTTCCAAAAACCAAGAATTAAAATTTTTGCCCCAGTTTAGCATCAGAGAACTTTTATGACAGTCACATAATACTACTTGAAAAATTCGAACAAAGAAATGCATATTATATGAGTTACTTGGAATGATTCGACTAGAAAGTGCATTTTTTAGAAGTCAAAGGAAATGACTTGACTAGAGAGTACATTTTCTAAGAATCGAGAGGAATGACTCGACTAGGAAGTACATCTTTAAGTGTAACGCCCCGATCTGGTACCCCAGACACTACACGGTGCTCATAATCCTGAAGGACCACAAGCTAACCCTTAACTGATATCTGAAACTGAGCATTGAATAATACACTGTAAAAATGCAGAAAACTGATGAAAAACTTGCCATAAGATTCAAACATCTGAAATACAACTGAAACTGAATACTAATACAACTGTCTGAACATCTAGTCTAAAAAACTCTAGTCTGAAATCCTCTAACTGTCTGAATAAGGAGTTGAATGGGACAATGCCCCCCAATGAACTCCATCTATTAAAAATACTGAATCTACTATAATAAAGTAAAATAAGAACCATCCCCGAATGATGAGGACTCACTGCTATCTAGTGCTGCTGGCTGAATCTGGACTACTAAGGGTGCTCTAGAGCTCGTGCTTCTGAACCTATAGTATAAAGCACTATAGCGCAGGAATGTATGCGTCAGTACGTGAGAATATACTGGTATGCTATATGAGGTAAGGCTAAATGCAAAGGCTCATATGCATGAACTATAGCTGACTAAATAACATGAGTATACTGAATGAGAAATTGCATGCATGAATGCATAAACTATAACTAAATCATAGTAATACTGAATACTGAGTTTAACTAACTGGATTACTGATAATTGGGTTCACTGATGCTGAATTTTAGATACTAATTTACTGAAATTTTGAGTTTACTAACACTGGGATACTGAATAACTGAGTCTACTGATATCGATCTCAAAGTTTTTCTAATACTGATTGACTGTATCTGAGATCAGTCCTATCTAGCAGGTGATCTCTGAATCTACTGATACTGATTTTGATTGATTGTACCGATGATCAGTCCTATCTAGCGGGTGACCTCTGAATCTTTGGATAATGAAAATAATTGACTGTATTTGAGATCAGTCCTATCTAGTGGGTGATCTCTTAATTCTATGGAACTATCTAAGTTCCTTACTGAGCTGAGTGACTATATCTAATAGTCCTAATTTTTGTAATACTTCACTGAGTTCTATAACTGAGACTGAATCTGAAACCGAGACTCTGGGAGGTAGTCATCTAACTGACATGTCCCAAATTTCAACTAGTGGGGTCCAACCTATAACCCCAGATGGAAGGGTGTCAGTACCGTGCCCCGGGTAAAGACAACTACTATGGAGTCAGTCCTAACCTAGCGGGTGACCCCTGAGATCAGTCTTGTACTAGTGAGTGAACCCCGAGTATGTCAGTCCTATCTAACGGGTGACATCGTATGCCTACGCTGGTTACTTAGTTCTAAAACTTAGGGATTACTTCTAAGGATCTTAGTCCTATCTAGCGGGTGAGTCCCCATCCCTAGGCTCACTCGGTGCTGAATCCTACTCCCAACTGAAAGACACTGAACTAATTTTCTACTTCATAAGCTTGACTGAACTGTTACTGATCGTACTGATTAACTAAACTGAACTGATCTCACTGAGTTTTGTTGACTGATGGAATACTACTAAATTCTGTTATCTGACTGAATGCTACTGAGTTTCTGGACTGAATACTTGAATACTACTGAGGTCTGAACTAAATACTGAACTGGAATAGACTGATACTGAGACTACTGAGTCTCTCTAAGTTCTGTAACTGACTGAGTTCTACTGATTATGGAACGACTGAGATTATCTCAAAAACTGACACTGGCTCTAGATAATCAGCTAAATTATCGGATATTAAATACCCCCAGGACTCGATAACATAAATAATACAAGACAGGACAACTCGTACATAACATGGCAATAGGCTATCATTCATAATACAAATCAATGAGGCATCTCTTCAAGCACTTGGAAGTATTAAACATGTAATAGTATAGGGAATGCATACTAATATCTCATAATTCATTTAATAAGGAATGCACATGGATAGGAATGCACACAAAATATCATAATTCATTCACTAAACCCTTTAAAAAAGTACTTGGCATGCATGAACTTATACATAATTGGGGATTTCTTGTCAATATGCTATAATGACCCTACTTCCTTCACACAAGCATTTTATCAAACATATGGGGAGCATACTTTGGTCATACAACATTCAACACACTCAATTAACATGGTTACATCAATCAATATCCATCTTGTAGGGTTTATTATGAATATCATGAAATTCACCACATACTAGAATCAATTCTTGAAACTTATAGTCTAAATCATGAATTAAAACTTAACAACACATAATCATGAACTTCAATTCACATAAATTATGAAAACTCATAAATACACAAACTTTAAAATTAAAAAAAAAAAGATTCTTGAACTTCTTGGGTGAAAGAAACCTAAGAATCAACATCTAACACACGTTAGTTCTTGATTTCATGAAGATTGATGGAGAGACTCTTGAATTTGGATCTTCAATTGAGAAACCCTGACTTGTTCTTGAGAGAAATTGAGAGAAACCACCATATTTTGGGTGAAATATGATTGAATCATGTATTTTTGGGATATATAAGAGTGAGAGAAAGACTGAAATAACCCTGGGGTCACGACTATTTTAATGACTGGAAACCTAGGTGTTGATGCGCTAGTCGACACGGTGCATCGATGGCATCGATGCAATACCCGATGCATCACACCATGGTCGTATTGAGCTTCAGTACTTTTGACTCTGGTAGCCTGCAACAATATTAACCAATGCGATAGGCGATACGGTGCACCAAGATCGCATTGGTTTACTATTTTGAGACCCCAAACGTGGTCTAAACAAGATCCAAAAAATTCAAAAATTATTTGGGAACCCCTATTGACATTCTGGATCATGAATTAGCTAAAATATCAACTACCGAAGGTTGGGAAGGTCATGAAATAAATCATTAAGGTTCAAAGGCTTATGAAATGAAGGATTTCCAATATTTAGCCCAATTTTCTAAGTGTTAAGCTTCTCTTGACATGCTTTACAGAGCTTTAACGACTAGGAAAATTTGTTGGGTCTTACATCTAGGAATCAAGGGAAATGACTCTACTACGAAGTAAATCTTCTAGGAATCAAGGGGAATGATTCGAATAAAAGGTATGTCTTATAGGAATCAAGGGGAAAGACTCGACTAAAAGGTACATCTTATAGGAATCAAGGGAAATGACTTGACTAAAAGGTACGTCTTATGGGAATCAAGGGAAATGACTCTACTAGGAAGTACATCTTCTAGGAATCAAAGGGAATGACTCGACTAAAAGGTACTTCTTATAGGAATAAAGGGGAATGACTCGACTAAAAGATACTTCTTATAGGAATCAAGGCGAATGACTCAACTAAAAGATACGTCTTATAGGAATCAATGGGGAATGACTCAACTAAAAGGTATGTCTTATAGGAATCAAGGGGAATGACTCGACTAAAGGGTACTTCTTATAGGAATCAAAGAGAATGACTCAACTAAAAGGTACATCTTATAGGAATCATGGGGAATGACTCGACAAAAAGGTATGTCTTATAGGAATCAAGGGCAATGACTCGACTAAAAGGTATGTGTTATAGGAATCAAGGAGAATGACTTGACTAAAGGGTACGTCTTATAGAAATCAAGGGGAATGACTCTACTAAAAGGTACATCTTATAGGAATCAAGGAAAATGACTCGACTAATGGGTACGTCTTATAGGAATCAAGGGGAATGACTCAACTAAAAGGTACGTCTTATAAGAATCAAGGGGAACAACTCAACTAAAAGGTACGTCTTATAGGAATCAAGGAAAATGAATTGACTAAAAGGTACGTCTTCTAGGAGCGAAGGTTTAATTTAAGAAGTGTATCACCTAGCAAATAAAAACTGAAATCCCTGGAAAAGAAAGTATGTCTTCGAGGGATATAGGATGATGAATTTTTACCTTGATTTGATTATCAAACCTGTACAACAACATTGCTTCATGAATTTGTAAAAGGGAGACATTGTATCCCTTGATATTTATGCTCTGAAGTCCTTGCTTTGAAGGTAATATATTTCCTGTTTTATCAAACAAAACTTGTGAGTTTAAAACATGGTGGCTGGTTTGTGGCTTTAACTTTCACGACGATCGCTCTTGCCCTCGTCACATTTAACCTTGCTTCTAACCATTAGCATATATCCTTGACTTGCTGCATTATTGACCTAAACTCAGGTTATTAAGAGTGACTTTGAAACATACACAGTATCTCTGCTTTGTCATGCTCCTCAGACAAATCCTTAGAACCTTGGTATTTCCATGAGTTTCCCGACTTGTCTATTGATGAAACTTTTTGTATGCCTTATTTTAGCTCACAATCATGTTTATTTTATGTGCTAGCCTTTTGTCTTACTTTGTGCAATTGAAGATGCTGGTAGCCAGTTTTTGAAATCTTTTCTCGCTTGTTTTGACCTGGACTTGACTCAATGACATGAGAAAAAATAAAAATAAATTTTTTATTTGGATAACTAACTCAAGAAAATAAAAATAAAATAAAGAGAAGAAAGAAATGATAATGAATGTCCCCTTTTGAAATAAAGAAATGAAAAATTTATCTAAAAATGACAGTCAACTCTAGTGATTATGCCATATATTTTAGATTAAGTTGTCTGATCTTTTCATCCAAACTTTCTACCTATTGTTATTGAGTTAATGGCCATGAAACTGAGTTTCTTTCCTAGGTCAATTGCATTTAAGACCTCATTCGGCTAGTAACACCTTGAAGGGTTTTCGCCAACAAGCCTCTCTCAGTTTTCTCTCAGTTTACCATCGCCTTATGGTGCCCATGAGGGTTTTCACCAATAAGATTCTCTCATTTTTATTTCTCTCAACTTACCATCACCTCATGATGCCCGTGAGGGTTTTTACCAATAAGACTCTCTCATTTTTATTTCTCTCAACTTACCATCACCTCATGATGCCCGTGAGGGTTTTTACCAATAAGACTCTCTCATTTTTATTTCTCTCCTGATTTCTTATGCTGAGAAAAACAGGTAGTTCCCAAATGCATCATCATATACCTTGCATGCTTAGCCTTAACATCCTCAAATATTGATCTGAATGTCTTTCTTTGGTTGTAACTTGGCTTTTGGGTAAGGTTAGAAAGAAAGGATGGCATGAGGCCCAAATGACACTTGAAGTTGGGTAAGACTTACAACTTTTGGAATCAACTCAAACAATGAGGATTAAATCATGCCCTAGTTTCTTTTGACTGGGCAATTCTAAATTATTTATTTGGTTGAACCGAGCCCCGAGTAGGGCAGCCTACGTATCTCACCTCTGAGAGAGGAGAATCAGGTCACGCGTAGTTCTGGCAACTCGTTCTTTTACTTGATTCTGATTTTTTTTATTTTATTGACTCTTTCTCTTTGAGAATTTTTTTACTCTATTTTTCTTGACACTCTTCTCTTTTCTTTCTTTTTGAACACATTTTTTCTCTCTTCTCCTTTTTTGAAACATTTCTGACTCTATTATTTTTCTCGACACTTTTCTTTTGAGCTTTGTTGACTCCATCTTAATTCCAAAAGAGGGATATGAAAGAAAATAACACTAAGGCTCAAATGGGGTAAGCAAAGGATGACACAATGTTTGGATTGTAGAATGAAATGCCTTCATCATATTATTCCATGAAAATGCCAGTACATAGCATGCAATATGAAAGTGCACGATCAATATAACTTATAACATGTTTTACAACACTAACTTGCCCTGAGAATGTGTTCCACCTCTTCTTCTAGACTTTTCAAACATACAACTTTACCATTGTTGCACATTGAATGACTGATGCTTTCGTGGAGTTGATTTTTGTTCTGTTCCTCTTGATATAGGGATCACACATCCGCTATTTGACCTAATTGAGCTATGTTTTTCAATTGATGATCAAGTTATTCTTGTGATTCTCAAAATAATTACCTTAATTTTGAAAGAAGTCTTTAACATAGTCATCAAATGTGTCAACACTCTATAAATTTCCTCAGATGCTTTTTCTAACTTTAGCCCTCTTATTCAAAGTTCATGCTTAAACTGGATTTTAAGATCTAGCTGAAAATTCTGCTAGCATGTCATATCACTAGAATCAACATAAAATATACTATGTAAGGAAAACAAACAAACAACACATATTTAAAACACAAAGAAAAAAGGGACACCCCATTTAATTAAAATGAAAAATAAAAGGGTTTGAACATAATGACAAAGGGACAAAACAAGATAGATCCCTAACTACAACTCTAAAATAATTCGAATAATAGAAAATAAAACAAAACAAACTACCAAACCTCTTCCTAGTAGGGATAGGGGTGACTTCTTAATTGCTTAGCCTGACATCTTATCCACTGGTTTGCATATCAGCATGACTAGAGCTTTTCTCACTGTCAATGTTCTGCACCATAATTGATTTATCTTGAATCATCTTTTAAATTTCTCTTTTCAAAGTATGATAATCTTTAATACTGTGACACTGAACATCAGAATAATATATGCATCATACATTAGAATAAAAATTTCTTAAATGCGGATTAGGATTATACCTAAGGAGAGGAGTAATCATGCCCTACTGTACCAATCTTTGAAATAAACTGGCATACGACTCTCCAATTGGTGTGAAGCTATCTCTCGACTTCTGCCTCATTTTATTATTTGGCTTAGATAAAAAATCAGACCTAGAAGGTGTTTGGTACGTTTGTGGAGTTAGAGGATGACTCTGAGGAGTTGGTGCATGCCATTGTGGATAAGATGGGGGTTGAACATATGGTTGTGCATTATATACTGTATATGGAGGTGGAGGAATAGAGTATAATGGACTTTGGGAGTGATTATGTTGAGCTTGGGCAAAAACTTGGACTTGAGCCTAGGAGAGATGATGACATGGTCTTCTTGATCGTACCCGCTATCCAACTACGATAGCAGATGCATCTTCCTCATTCTTCTTCCCCCAACACTTCCTGAACATTTTTAAATTACTTGAGTAGTCGCTTTTAATGTTGCAATACTCACAATGTGACCAATCTTAATTCCATCATCTATAATCTCCTCCATTTTGAGGACCTTAATAAATGGCTTGCCTAATGCAGGTAACAAGTGTTGAAAATATATTTCATCCTGTGCTTGAATAAACACCTCCACTATCTTGTTTTCTTTCATGGACAGTTTCACTCAAGCAGCTTGTTCACGCTATCTGATTGCATACTTCCTGAAACTCTCAGTATTTTTTTTTATACTGGTTAGAGACTTTTCGTTAGGGATCAATTCCACATTATATTAAAACTATTGCACAAATTCATTAGCTAAATCATCCCAACTATTCCACCTATCAATATCCTGATCAACAAACCACTCTGAGGCTATACTCGAAAGACTCTTACCAAAGTAAGCCATGAACAGTTCTTCTTTGCCTCCTACACCTGTTAATTGGTTAAATAACGTCTCAAATGCGCCATCGGATCCCCGTGTCCGTCATATTTCTCAAATTTTTGCATTTTAAAGTCGAGGGGAAGGTTGACACCTAGAAACATGCGTAAGTCCTTATATGAGACACTTTTGTAACCCTCAAGTCCTTGAAAGTTCTTCATAGCCAATTCCAAACTTTTCACCTTTCGGGTCATCTCCTCTTGTTCTTATGTCCTAATAGGCTTCTCAGTCTTAAGAGGAAATTCAAGCGGTTGAGTGTAACCATAAGGATTAGTCAACATAAATGTGGGCTCAATAGCATGATGCTGATCAACAGAAATATTCAATATACGCTCTCTCACAGAGTGGGGAGGCACAACCGATGGATAAACTTCAAAAGTAGGAGCTTTGGGTAGGGGTGGTTCTGCAAAAACATGAATAGTGGGTGGAGCCGAGTATGTGATGGTTTTGTGTTTAGGAGTGAGGAAATGAATATTGGAAGTGTTTGGATAGTGTTGCCCCGGAGTAGTCCCTGATGCATGTCGTGGCGTGTCAACAAAAATAGAAAATTGTGCATGTGACAAGGGAGGCAAGCTAGAAAGATGTTCCAGATTATCAGTGGGAAATGGAGGAGGTGGCAACCCATTAGCGCAAGCTCGATGCATTTCTATCATTTGCTGCCTTAATTTTTGAATCTCTTCATTCGCCTCTAAATTCTCATTTCCCGAACTCTCTATCTGATTAATGACAACAACCTCGATATCCTTGTTGGCCACAACTTTCTCTTCGACTTGGTGCAATATGGAGGTCCAGCTAAAATGCCACAAACCAACTACCTTAAACTAACTGAACAAGAGATAGAAAATGCGTTAGAGTTCAACATTTCCTGAAAACCTTTTTTTCCTTTGAAAAGAAGATCACCGAACCCAAGAAGGGCACTTACGTATCTCACCCTCGAGAGGATAGAATCAGGTATGCGTAGTTCGTGAAGTTTTGGCACAACATGGCCTATCAAACTCTTTTCTTCTTTTTTTCTTGAAACTTTAAGAAGAAAAAAATAATAAGTTGTCAAAAGAATTGACGAAAATCTTTTTAAATTTTTCAGTTTTAAATTTTCCATACAAAATGAAATCTATAATTACTAAAGAAAATCTTTTTGGATTTTTGATTTTTAATTGTATACAAAAATAAAACTCGAAACTATTAAAGGCAAATCTTTTTGTGGTTTTCTTTTGGAGATGTATATGACACCTACTCTAATAAAGAGTGAAGAAAATATTTTTGGATTTTTCAAATAAGATCCCCGAACCATCAATAGACTGCCTATGTATCTCACTCCCGAAAGAGGAGAATCAGGGGTGCATAGTTCGTCCAGATTGGACAATTAAGGATTAAAGAATAAACTAAACCTTAACTTGAGAGACATGACTACAACGATGAAAATATAATCTTTTTTTTGGTATTTTCATTATATGAAATGTACAAAACTTCTACCATTTTTTTGCATTTTCTTTTATAAAAACTTCCAATTGTAAAAAAAAATTCTTTTTTTTTAGTTTTCGAATTGTGAATGCTTACTAAAGAAACAAAACAAAAATCTTTTTTGATGTTTTTTTTTTTTGACAAATGAGTACAAAAACTAAACAAAATCTTTTTGAATTTTTGTTATTTTGAGAAAATAAATGCAAAAGATAAATATTTTTTTTTTTGAATTTTTGAGTTGTGAAGAACAAAAGCCATAAAAAACTCTAAAAATAAACTATGAAACTCTTTTTTGATTCACCTTTTTTTCTTTTTTTTCCTTTTTTTTATTTTTTTATGCCTACACACCTTTCTTTAATTCTAGCACATGTTTTCCCCAAATCAGTCTATCGAATGACCATACTACCCTCAAAGATGCAACATTTAGCACGTAGGGATGCTTTAGAGGTGAGTCTCCTACAAAGGACCAAGTGGGTCCCGCTAGGTCTCAATATGATGCAGACAAGCATAACCTCAAGGCTGACCTACGCTTGGGTCCACTAACAAGGCCGTTCAGGGAGTATATGGTTGATAGTGGCTGCTTCGCTTTCCACCCACTCCATACATCCGATGGTTTCCCCTCCTAAAATAAGGGTGACTCAACTAGAGTTCGTACGCACAACATGCACTCTGGGACTTGTTGCAGAAAGAATTGACTCGAGTTATGCACATGATGTCAGATATAAAGTGGTAACACACAAGAGAAAAACTGTAAACACGTAACACGTAGGCACTAACCAATGATAAAATAAACAATAAATGATAACATACAAAATATTTATACACCCATAATGTCAAACTAAGCCGATACAACTCTAAAAATAAGCTCGAATTCTGAAAAGTCCCCAGCGGAGTCGCCAGAGCTGTCACACTCATTTTTGTAACTCAAAAAGAATTATATTTTAAGATTCGAAAGGTTTTTTATTGTCAAAGTGACAAAAGATTTAAAATTTGTTTAGAAAAGAGATTATTTTTATTTTTTATACAGAGTTGTCACTTGGCATAATCCGGTGAGCCAAGTCACCTTTGGAAAGTCCTTTTCAAAATGGTTTGACTCTTTAAAACTGGTTTGCAAACAGAGATTCTGATTAAGGAATTTTGTTGATCGAGGGGAAGGTGTTAGGCTCCCCTCGATCCCATGGTTTGAACACGGTCTCTTGGTGGAGCATATAGGATAATTTGACACTACAAAATGTATAAACCACACAAAAACACACACACAAAAATCAATCTAACAAAATAAAACAAAACTAGTAAAAAATATAGTGTCCAGTCCAATTATTACAACCCGAAATGAAAAGATACTGAAAAGTAAACCTACGCTTCGGGCCTTCATCACGGGCGTCCTCCGAGTACATGATATGTCGGGGCATTCCCCGGTGAATAAATACAAATGTGACCTCGAGGCATTCCCCGTCGAATGAATACAATTGATCCAAATTCATAAAATAAAATCATTCCACAAATATTTTCAACATTCAACAATCCAAAAGTTCTAAATTTGCCTACCCGAACCTAGTATTTGCCTACCCAGCTCGATCTTTCATAATTCTATCACGTTCAACATTAATGAATCAAAATTTATCCAAATTTACTTTTATCAAAACCAGTCCCTTATCGCATTTATTCTCAAAATAATTAATCAATTCTTTGACTACCAATTCAAGTTTCCACATTCAACTCCAACATCAACCAATACAAACAAAGATTCAAACATGCCAAGCAACAAATCATTCACATTCACATAAAATTTAAAGAGAGCGAAGATAGAATTGGACCTCAATGCGACAATGCCACTTTCAAAATTGATGTATTATTTCGATTAAATTTGATAGAATCTGCATTCGAAACCAGAAGTCAAAACCTCAAACAACAAACCCGCAACTCGAACAATCCGAACCTCGATATAGCTTCACTATTTTCCACCAAGATTGCAACAAAATCTCGATGACCAACAAATCCTGTTTATACTTTCTGACGAGGGTTTGATCATGAATGGGGTCAGGTCGTAGCTATTTTCGACGAGAAAAAATAAGAAAGGATTGTTATTATGTTTCCGGCAAAGATTGGTATGTTTTCCAACGGTTTTCAATTGAAAAATAGGGGAGATCTCAATATGGCTCAGGTTTACGTTTCCAGCTTTGCCGGAGCTCCAGAAAGCTCGGTTGAGATGAAACTAAGAAGAAAAAGATCGATGACGACGTTTTCCGACAATAATTCACTGGAAAAAAGAGTGTTTCAATGTTTATCTCAGTTTGCTCACTATTCCTCACCGATTCTCTGTGATTCTTTACTCTCGATCTCTCTCGCATCTTCTCTGTCTATCTCTCTATCCTAATCTACGATTCTGTCACTATTTTTCCTCTCAATTCAGTCCATCTTTCTCAATTTCTCTTACTGTTATCCAATCTACCTTCTTTGATCTCTCTGAATTTCTCCCTCTTTCCTTCTCTCACTGTTTTTTCTCTTGATTGTGTGTGTCGATGGTTATCAGTGAAAACTAAAAAAAATGGAGAAGGGATTGGGTTCTTGTTGCTATCTAGGTGTGTGTTTGGTGTATTAATGGTGTGAGTTTCAGTGAATAAAAAAAAATAGAGAGAGCCTCTTGCTGGTATGTGGTGAGGTCTATATGTATATCAAAAAATGGAAAGATCATGAAAATTAATGGTGGGTCCCCTCTAAGTGTGTATATTCTCCTTTATTTATGGAAAAGAAATGTGAGGGTTAAAGGGTAGGGGTAGGGGGTGAGATGTGATAGAGGTGGTGAGGTAGGTGAGGGGTGTGAGTTGGTTGAGATAAGGTTTCTTAGGATAAGAGAATTTTAGGGATTTAATTTGTTAGGGATTTATTGAAATTTTATTATTTTTTGTGTTTTTATAGGGTATAATTACATGGGTGAGGGTGTAGGATAATGTGAGGTAAAAAATGGATAAATTGGACTTCGGGAGGGACTAAATTAGGTGTCTACAAAGGGGCAAGAAAAATGACTAAAATGCCCCTTGGGCTATCACTAATGGATGCAAGAAACATATCCTCCACACCACGGAGGCTAACGCGGGCCCTAAGGTCTGCGTCGTCGAGCTATCGCGGACCCTTACTGTTTCTCACAAAAATGGTCATAACTTTTCTCTCGGGTATCGGATTAAGGCAAGATTGATATCGTTGGAAAGCTAATTCAATTATCTATAATTTGGTGGGTCTTGAGATGCAAATTTCACATATATAAAAATTTATACACATTTGAAGTTGACACTTGTGTAATCAAATACCAAAATTTGGCTGAATCAAAGGCTCTCAGCTCAACTTTGCTCTAAGTGATTCCTATGAACATTTTTTACCTAAAAAACACTCTTCGCACATTTGTTACCTAAAAAACACTCTTTGCACCAAGATAATAATCATGAAACATGTATTTAAATAAAAATCATGGTATTAGAGTTTACACACGTAGAACCGGTGGTTCATTGTTTAACCCAAAAATGCGGGGTGTTAAAGTATGTCAAAGATAGACAACGTAAGGTAAAAATTGAATAAATTGAACAAGACTAAAATTATGAAGCAAATCTGTTAGTGGGTCGAGTATTACATTCTCTCAGCTAAAGGAGAAATGTGATCGGACTCGAATATGATAACGTGAAAGCAGTAAATAACTAAGGAAGATAAGGAATGATTGAGCAAAGTTAAAGATATTTTATTGCTTAAAGGGTAAGGATGAACAAAAATTAGATATCCTACAATGTGAGGAGGTATCTATTTATAAGGTGTCTGCTTTACCTATGGACAATAAGAGATCGTCAGTCGGCTAGTGTCAAGTGAAGAACAGCCAGCCCACTAGTGTGTTCGGGTGCGGTTCTGCCAAGGTCTGATGATGCCTTTTGAAATCCGCAACACAATGTCTTTTGTTTTTATGTTAGCATGCAGTCACCATCCTAAGCTGATTTCGGGTGAACGCCTCGTTACGTGGTTACGAACCTCGAAATGGCTCCATCACAGGTTGATTCTCTTCGTATTTGGCTCAAATCGGTTCAATCGGCCTAATCGTTGATGACCCACATTTTCCCCATGCAATCACTTTTTTGGATTTTGGTTTAGGAACAAATAAAATACCAATTGATGCTTCGGAATATATGATAGAATATCACAGGGGAAAGGATTAAAACAACACCTTGGTTGAAATAATTGACATTGAATGACTCAAACAATTTAAATGTCACATTATAGCCATTTTGTTACTTTTTTAATGTTTTTTTTGTTTTGTTTTTTTAATTATTTTTAAAAAAATTATATAAAGTGTATAATAAATGCCTTTAATGTCTTTTTCATTGCTTTCCTTCTTTTTTTGTTGCTTTTTATTTTTCTTAAAAAAATTAAATATAAAAAATGCATTTTCAAATATAATTTTAGAAAACAGACATATTTGAGGCATATATACAATACATATCTCATATAATAAAATATAGAGAAAAAACATCTTCCCCCCAAACTTGTCCTCCCAACTCACTTTAGCACTTAAACTTAACTTCCATTTATTTACCCCCTTAACATCTTTAAATTGTATTATTTGCACCCCTCAAAACTGAATACCACTTTCACAACGGAGAGTGTATTACACTCGCCTACACATCAACATCACGTCATTTCCACGTCAGAGCCATATCATTGCCACGTAAGAAGTTTGATTTTTATAAAAAAAATTAATCCCCTACAAATTATTTTTATAAATTTTTTTTAAAAAATAAAAAATATATTGTTGGACAATAAAATTTTGAGGCCGAAAAATAAATAATCCAGAGAAGAAAAATATTACAAAAATCGATTTATTGATTTCAATGCGAGTGTTACAATCTCTATGAATCCTCTGATTCGCCTTTTCAAATATAAATTCATGGTCTTGAATTTGAACTTGATTTGTTGATTTGAGGGATTCGATCTTGACTTGTGCTTGAATTCAAGGGTTTTTGAGCTTGTTCTTGAATATTGCGGTCTTGATCTTGAATCTTGATGAACTTGATTTGAATGCTTGAGCTTTTTAGAGAAATTGCGGCGTTTGATCCACGAGCTTTTTCTTGCTACTTGTTAGAGATTTGGGGGGACCTTTTTTCTGAATTATGAGCCCCTATTTATAGTTGTAGGAAAGGAAGAGTTATGATGAATATGGACTTCATTTGACAAATCAGATTTAAGTGATGTGGCACCTTTTATGGGCTTTTATTTCATGGGCCTGCTGCATTAGCTTGACATGTGGCATGGTCCTATTGGCTCCTTCACTTGATTTGACATGCCACATCATTTGACACGTGGTGCTTATTTGGGCCTCTAGAATATGACAATATCTTGAGCTCAGTAAAGTGGGCTCATCATTTCTAGCCCAAATTAATGGACTAACCCAATAAATATTGGGCCTTATTTAAATTCATACCTATTTGAACTTAAATAATTAATTCGATTATATTAATCCGCAATATTTATTTGGGACTAATATATTTTGAATTTAATATAATCTAAATTTTGTACGAATTTAAATTTAATAAAATTACATCGCCTACAAATGTCCCTGCTTCAAGACTTATCGAAGTATTAATTTATTTAAACCAGAGCTGAGTCTTGAAGTAAATCGGATTCAGATCAAATTAATATATGTAATGGCCATGTGCATTTTCAAAACACATATTTAAAAGAAATAAGTATGGTAATGATTATGTTTCTTGACCTAAAATATCACATATTAATTTAATATTTTAAAGTTCAATTTCCCTTATATAGTAACCCTTACTTACGTAAAGATGATAGTTTCCTCTTTTACATCAGGCCGTCACATCAAATTAATTCCAACCGGATTTAGGATTTGGCCCTCACCACCTCAACAATCCCTGTTTAATTCAAATTTGGCTATAGTCATCCCCTGAAATCTAGAAATACCAGCGATCCAGTTAAAAAAAAATACAACTGATGCACTGTGTAATTTTAATTGGTGGTGAGATCTGATCCTCTCCATTGGCCTTTGTGTAAGTCCCCTTTTTTCTTCATGTTTTTGCTTTGTTTCTTTTCCTGTTTTTTGTAGGGTTGAAACAAACAGCAATATGCAACAATCGGTTTAGGGTGCGAGAGTTTAACTTCGCATCCGTCACCTTAAGCCCGACCAATTTTACTTCAAGACGGTGGATATCGGCTTAAGGTGCGAGAGTTTAACTTCGCCTCCATCACCTTAAGTTCGACCAATTTTACTTCAAGACGGTGGACATCGGCTTAAGGTGTGAGAGTTTAACTTCGCCTCCGTCACCTTAAGTTCGACCAATTTTATTGAAGACGGTGGACATCGGCTTAAGGTGCGAGAGTTTAACTTCGCCTCCGTCACCTTAACTCCGACCAATTTTACTTGAAGACGGTGGACATCGGCTTAAGGTGTGAGAGTTTAACTTCGCCTCTGGCACCTTAAGTCCGTCCAATTTTACTTGAAGTTGGTGCAGTGATTTTCTTTAGTATGGGCCCTTTCCAATATTCAGCTTAAGGTGCAAAGGGACAAATCTTGTCCACCTTAAGGTATGAAAATTTCGATATCCTTTTAAGGATAAATCTGCGAGAGGCCAGTTTAAGGTGCGAAGGGACAAATTTTGTCCACCTTAAGGCATGAAAATTTTGAGATCCTTTTAAGGATAAAGCTGTTAGAGGCCAGCTTAAGGTGCAAGGGGACAAATTTTGTCCACCTTAAGGCATGGAAATTTCGATATCATTTAAGGATGAACCTATTAGAGGCCAGCTTAAGGTGCAAAGGGATAAATTTTGTCCATCTTAAGGCATGGAAATTTTGAGATTTTTTTAAAGATAAACCCGTTAAAGGCCAGCTTAAGGTGCAAAGGGACGAATTTTGTCCACCTTAAGGCATTAAAATTTCAATATCCTTTAAGGATAAACCAGTGAGAGGCCAGCTTAAGATGCAAAGGAACAAATTTTGTCCACCTTAAGGCATGAAAATTTCGATATCCTTAAACCCGTGAGAGGCCAGCTTAAGGTGCAAAGGGACAAATTTTGTCCACCTTAAGGCATGAAAATTTTGATATCCTTTTAAGGATAAACCCGTTAGAGGTCAGCTTAAGGTGCAAAGGGACAACTTTTATCCACCTTAAGGCATGAAAATTTCAGTATCTTTTTAGTTATAGGCTTGGAGAACTTTAGCATTCCAAATCTCATTGAAGTAACTTTTTTTCTTTTTGACAGGTTGCCCCTATTGAGTCACAAATATTTGGAGTAAGTCCAAAATTTGATTAGAATAGTTTCATACTTGGCGTTCATATGACAGACACTGTAGGAACATATTTTTTTCTTACACTCATGCAACTGAACTCGGAATGAGATTCCAAGCGCCTACGTACCTCAATGAAGAAGATCAAGTCACAACGTAGTTCTGGGTGAGTATTTTTTTTTTGGGTCCTAAGTTTTGCCTAGGCCGCCTCTTTTGAGATTTTCAACCTAGCGGATATTTTTTTTGAGCCGTACATAGTTTATACTCTTGTGGGCCAGGAGTGGACATGCAGTTTATACTCATACCTTAAGAAGTGGACATGCAGTTATACTTGTGCCTTAAGGAGTGTGCATGCAGTTTATACTCGTGCCTTAAGGAGTGTGCATGTAGTTTATACTCGTGCCTTAAGGAGTGTACATGCAGTTTATACTCGTGCCTTAAGGTGTGTACATGCAGTTTATACTCATACCTTAAAGAGTGTACATACAGTTTATACTCATGCCTTAAGGAGTGTTTTGACTTGCAGTTTAGGCTCATGCGTCGAGGAGCATACATGCAGTTTATACTCGTGCCTTAAGGAGTGTACATTCAGTTTATACTCGTTCCTTAGGGAGTGTTTTGACTTGCAGTTTAGGATCATGCGTCGAGGAGCGTACATGCAGTTTATACTCGTGCCTTAAGGAGTGTACATGCAGTTTAGGCTCATGCGTCGAGGAGCATACATGCAGTTCATACTCGTGCCTTAAGGAGTGTACATGCAGTTTATACTCGTGCCTTAAGGAGTATACATGCAGTTTCTACTCGTACCTTAAGGAGTGTACATGCAGTTTATACTCGTGCCTTAAGGAGTGTACATGCAGTTTATACTCATGCCTAAAGAAATGTACATACAGTTTATACTCATGCCTTAAGGAGTGTTTTGACTTGCAGTTTAGGCTTATGCGTCGAGGAGCGTCATCTTCCTTCAAGGATAGTACTTCTTCAAGAACATGGCATTGATGGGGCCAACCCTCACGCCATCTACATCGATAAGCTTGTAAGCACCATTTGAATATGCCTCTTGTACGATATATGGTCCATCCCACTTCGAGGTGAATTTGCCCCCATACTTATGAGAAGTGATAATGGGCCTTCTTACTACAAGGACTTGATATCCAACTTGGAAGCACCTCAGGCGAACCCTTTTGTTGAAAGAACGAGATAGCCGAGATTGATAGCATTCAAGATTTTACTGAGCCTCCAGCCTCTTCTCATCAAGAGCTTCTAACTCTGCAAGACGCAACTTAGCATTTTCCTCATCGGTGAGCCCTTCTTGAATAGCCAGTCTCAAAGAAGGTATTTGAAGCTCAAGTGGCAGGACTGCTTCAACTCCAAAAGTAAGTGAGAATGGGGTTGCTTGCATTGGCGTATGGTAAGTTGTCCTATACGCCCATAATGCTTCTTCCATTCACTCATGCCAGTCTCGTTTGGATTTGGAGACAACTTTCTTCAATAATTTAGACAAAGTTTTATTGAAGGCTTCAGCTAGACCATTGGCGGAAGCATAGTACATAGAAGACTTGCACTGCTTGAAGCCAAAGAGATCACAGATTTTGTTCATCAACTTGTTATCAAATGGCTTCCCATTGTCAATTATTATGTATTGAGGAATTCCAAAACGGAAGACGATATTCACTCGGATGAAGTTTGCAACGTTTTCTTTCTTTACTTCCTTGAGAGCAATAGCTTCGGCCCACTTTGAGAAGTAATCTATCACGGCCAAGATGAATAAGTGTCCACCAAAAAATTTTGGTAGTGGACCAACAACAGCCATTCCCCAAGCATTGAATAACCAAGATGCTATAGTTGGATGTAGTACCTCTGGAGGTCGATGTATGAAATTTTTATGGAATTGGCAAGCTTTGCATTTTCTAGCATAGTTTAAGCAATCTTTCACCATCTTTGGCCAATAATACCCCATCCTTTTAATGTGTAAATGGAGCTTCGGTCCAGATTGATGTGATCCACAAACTCCTGAATGTGTTTCTTGCGAAGCTTGGATTGTTTTTTCTTCTCCCAAATACCGTAAGAGTACTCCTTCAAATGATCTTTTGTACAGTGTGTCCTTATAGTAGAGGAAGCGAGGTGCACGATGATGAATGTTAGTATTTCTTCTTGGATCTTCTAGAAGTATCCCATAACATAAGTAATCGATGATAAGTTGTCACCTATTTTCCTTTTCAGTTTCAGATACGACAACGAGGTATTCAACTTTATCTTCTTCATCATTGTTTGATGGGGGTACTACCCATTCTTGGGGGATAGTAACTTATGTTTGATTTGGAAGGGTCAGGGTTGAGGCCAAAGCAGCTAGGGCATCGACTTGCTTATTTTCCTTTCTTGGCACATGCTGTAGGGTTACTTATCCAAGTCATCCTATCAACTTTCGTGCATATTCATGATATGGTCTTAACTCAGGCTTCTGGACTTCATAGCTTCCCAACAGCTGCTTTATCACCAATTGAGAGCCACCAAAAACTTGTAATTGCAGTTGCTTCATGTCGACAACCATCTCTAGTCCTAGTTTGAGCACTTTATACTCAGCAACATTATTGGACCAACAATTCGTCAAGGTAAAAAAGTAGGGGATGATCTCTTCTTGTGGAGTGAAAAACACTACACCAGCACTAGCTCCATCTCGATGTACAGGACCATCAAAAAACATCTTCCATGGGGATCTAACTTTAACAGCCATTGTGTCTTCATTAGGGAGTTCATCGCTCAGCTCCCATTCATCAGGTATTGGGTGATCTGCGAAGAAGTCAGCCAATGCTTGTCCTTTTATAGCTTTTTGGGGAACATGCACAATCTCAAACTGTTGAAATTAAAGGTACCATCTTGCAAGTCGGTCTCTAAGGACTGGTTTTAACATTACAAACTTAATGGGATTTGCCCTAGAGACAAGTTAGACAACATGAGCCTGAAAGTAGTGTTTCATCTTTTGAATCGAGAAGGCTAATGCCAAATATAACTTATTAATTGGAGAATACTTTAGTTCATTCGGCGTCATCATTCTGCTCAAATAGTAAAGAGAATTTTTCTTGCCTTCACTATTTTCTTGAGCCAGTAGTGCTCCAACTGACCTCTCTTGTGCCGCGATGTAGAGTATCAATGGTTTCCTAGGTATGGGTGCCACAAAAACTGGTGGCTTCATTAAGTATGATTTGATACTCTCAAAGGCATTACTACAAGCTTGGTCCTATTTGAAGGGAGTGTCCTTCATGAGGCGACTAAATGGTTGACATTTTCCAGCCAGGTTTGAGATGAACCTCCTTAAATATGCTAGCCTTCTTTGAAGGCTTTTTAACTCATGAATATTCCGAGGCTCGGGCATCTAATTGCATCAACCTTAGCTTGATCAATTTTAATTCCTCAGTGTCGTACTATGAAGCCAAGAAATTTCCCCAAAGTAACTCCAAAGGCACACTTCAATGGATTTATCCTAAGTTGATATCTTCAAAGTAACTCGAATACCACTCTTTAATTTTTTAAGTGGTCGTCTCTCTTTCTTGACTTCACCACTAGATCATCTACATAACATTCAACATTTATATGGAGCAGGCCGTCAAAGATATTCTCCATAGCCCTTTGATAAGTGGTGCCAACGTTCTTCATACCAAAAGGCATCACCATGTAGCAATAAATACCTTTGGGCGTACTAAATGTAGTGAGTTCTTCATCCTTTGGCGCCATACGAATTTGATAGCAGCCGGATGAACCATCCATAAAGGACATTACCTCATAACTAGTGGTGGCATCAATTATTAACTTCGGTATGGGGATTGGAAAATCATCCTTAGGGCATGTGTTGTTGAGATCTCGAAAGTCGACACAAACTCGAATTTGGCCATTCTTCTTCTGTACTGGAACAATACTTGAAATCCATCTGGGATATTTGACTTCACGAATAAAGTCATCTTCAATGAGTTTGTTAACTTTATTTTCGATCAGTGGAACCAACTCCAGCCTAAAGCGTCTTTGGGCTTGTTTAACAGGACGGGCACCATTCTTGACTGCCAACTGATGGACTACTACTTTTGGATCTAATCCAGGTATTTCCTTATAGCTCCAGGAGCAGACATCCATATATTCTTTGAGTATGTCCATATAAGCGATTTTCTCCACTACTTCTAGAAACGTACTCAGGTAAGTTAGTCTTGGTTTTTCATCGGTTCCACTATTAACTTCCTTCAAAGGATCTATTGTGGCCTTTACTCCTTATTCAAGTTGCGATGGAGCATCTCCTGCATCTTCCTCCTTTAGAGGATCATCGTCATTGACGGATATGTGATAACACCAAAAGGCGTCTTCTATCTCTTCATCAATCTTTATTTGAGATGAGACATCTTTCTCGTTCTGGGCTGTAACATGATATGAGGAGCTAACACTCTCTTTATCTTCTTCGCCTTCCTTGGTATAAACCACAGTATGTGCCTTTTCTATTAAGACCTTGTTGTATAAAACTACCAGTTTCGTCTGTCGCTTCATTCTAGAAGGAACAAATTTTGGAAATCCTTCTGGATTTTAAATGAAGAGTGCAACATCGTGCTTTGACGACTTGTTTGACGCTAGTTGTTTTTTTTGTTATTTATAGGACCCAACCTTTCGAACACAAAAATCCTTGCGGTTGATTCTCCAAGTCGATCAAATACGGAGGTTCTTTTATTATCGGTAGTGGATTCTTCTTCCACGGTGATGTAATTACTAATTGCCCTTCTTATGGAAATGCGAATTGGAGGTGGTTGCGCGTATCCTAGTCCTTCACGTGCTTACTTGGTGTTAACCTCCGTTGGAAGTTTGCCCAACCTTGATGTCTCATCAGAATTGTATCCAGTCTTTACAAATAGCTTGTATACATTTGGATCAAAGCCCTCTTTTGTACGCTTCGTAAGGAGTGCCATATCTGGTGGCAGATTTTGAGCCACAGATTCCCCAAGTGGCCTGGAGGATGGATTTATTGTGTCAATCTTCCTGATAGGTAAAGTTAGCCGCTTTAGCACATTATCTTGGGTATTAGGTGAGTGATCTTTCTCTTTTTTTACCTTTGGCACGTAGCAAAAAATAGGAGCTGCCTTCTTTTTCATAGGAGCGACGCTTTCTTTAATCGAAATGAAGAATGACTTCCTGTTGGTGAATTTTTCGATAGTCACCGCGACCTTCTTAGATGAAAGATCATCTGTCACGCCTCACATCCTATTGAGGCGGACTGGCACCCGTAACCGAGGAGGCCCGGGAGAACTAGCTCATAACCTTATACTCCCCATGCATACCTCTATGACAACCCGAAATTCGGACAGCATCATGTCGCATATAAAAGGAAATAATTACCTCTATAAGCTCGAGCACACATATATATGTATATATAATACTTGGCCGTTGGAGCCATCACGTCTATTAACAAAACACCACCTTGACTGTACATTAGGTCTACAAAGCCTCTAGACAATACACAGAGTTTAACTAAGGTCGGGACACACCACGCCATATAACTAACTTCTATACAATACCAAAAGTCCGAATTAAACTGGAGCTTACCAAAAGCAGCTGGATATCCTGGCTCCTACTTATGCGGTGTATAAGCTGAGGTACCTGTGCCTACAGCATGAAATGCAGGTCCCCCGTGGGACGTCAGTACGAAATATGTACTGAGTATGTAAAGCTGTAGATAATTATATATGATATAGGAGCTTAATAGAAATCAGAAATAAGTGAATAAATCATAATAAGAGTGGACCACACTTACTAGAACTTGTGATAACCTGTACATTGTATTTATTCAATCACTTTACCTTTGTTCTTATCATCTTTGTAATCATTACTGTACTGTACTGTGACCATTAGGCTGTCTCCAGTACATATCAACTGGGATCGACCCATGATAGGCCTATGCCCCTGGGATACCACCCATAAACACATAAATAGGGATCGACATATGATAGGCTTATGCCCCTGGGATACCACCCGATAAGAGAGAACTTCCATCACTTAGTTCAATTAATCTTTGAGATTGTTATTTCGGTCGCCACCACATTTTTGATACTTTGAAACAATGATACATCAATAAAAGACATATAAATAGACCATCAATGCAATAACAATGAAGTAAGAACTCATTGGCACATCAATGAAGTGTTTTAGAGTCATCAATGTCATAACAATGAAGTAGGAACTTATTGGTATATCAATGAAATATTTTGGAGTCATTAATAGCACATGGATCTTGTTTGAGTAACCAGATACCTTATGACATTCATTAGTACAATAAACATGCAAGATTTGGAAGACAAGTAAGTATTGGAATGTCTTGACATCTTGTAGGGTGGAAACAAGTTTATTGGTAACGTAGGACATCATACAAAACCATGATGGATCACATGTTATTGAATAACTTTGGAAACTTTCTTAATAGAACAATTGTTCACTTTCATGCCAAAGATATGGTATATTCTTTACATACCTGACTGTCAGCCTTCAATACTAGTCCCAAATGAATTTCTCGTCTTTTCGGATTACTTATCTACAATGAACATATATAGCAATCTAGTATTAGCAACCAAACATCGCAATTGAATTATTTGGATTCACCAAACTAGTGGTTAAGTAGTAAGCCTTAATTACACCATAAAGGGTGTCACTTTAACCCTCTTATACCCTAATTACATTCACATGCCATGCATATTCATACAACTTCATCCAATATCAAGTTTGGATTCATTTATCCTTCCAACCAATCCATTAAACCAAATTGAGCCTTAGACATAAATAATCATCAATTCAATAGTATATCACCATATCCACCTTCCATAACTCAATTAACATATCCACCTTTCATAACTCAATTGCCATATCCACCTTCCACAATTCAATACAACCAAACCATGCAAAATAGTCCATAACCCTATTTCCATCACCTTTCAATAACAACCAATACATATAATACTCTATCACACATATATATATGGAAAAGAACAAAGGCAAACAATATTCATACCTTAGAATTCACCTCTTGATTATGCAATCCTGTTTGCACAAATAATAGGTGTCATTCGAAGCTCTCGAGATGACAAACGCAGTTATCGGATTACTTTGGAATTTCTACGGTTGAATCAAAAGTAATTTAAAGGTCAAATTTGGCTAGGGTTTGTTCTTCCTCAATGATTAATAATGAAAATGAGTTTTTGAACTCATATACATGTATATATACACATATTTCCGTCCATAATATAATAGGAAATGACCAAAATGCCTTTAAAATTTAAATAATGTCAAATATGTCCTTCGGTGGACTGTTTTGATAAGCTAAAGTAGATCAACCATAACTCTTTCCTCCGATATCAGATTTGGGTGAAATTGGTATCGTTGGAAGGATAATTCAAAGGGCTTTCATTTCATATAAAGTAGGCCACCCAGTTTCTCCTGTACAAGGAGTTATGGTCATTTGAAGTTGACCCTAAAAATCTATTTTGATAGGCTGAAGTAAAACGAGTATAACTCCTTACTCAGTCGTTGGATTTGGATGAAACTGATTGCATTGGAAATAAGACTCAAAGATATTTCTTTTCATAGGTCGCAGCTCTCCCAGTTCATTATATTAAGGGAGTTATGATCATTCGAAGTTGACCCAAAAATTCGGCTGGCCGCAGTAGTTTGTGTGCAGGAAATTTTCCTGCACATTTACTATTCCCAAATATCCCGGCCACCGTTTTATAGTTTCGAACGTGCTCGATTATATCTGAAACCTATCCATTTTTGAAAATCTTTATATAGTTGGAAAGCTTATTCAATAACCTTCGTATGGAACCATCG
Organism: Capsicum annuum; assembly: GCF_002878395.1. NCBI lineage: Eukaryota > Viridiplantae > Streptophyta > Magnoliopsida > Solanales > Solanaceae > Capsicum > Capsicum annuum. The sequence goes on along the minus strand of NC_061111.1, from coordinate 200,722,757 downwards.
ACGGGCAAATTTCGGTATAAATAAAATAAAAAAAAATAATTCCATATAAATAAGACCAATACACGTACCTGAATATGTCAATACACGTACTTGAATACGAGGTGTTACATCATCACACTTGGTCTTGGTGACATCTTCAAACCTTTTCTCATCTATAATATGATTCTTTAAGTAGAATTTTGCATCGGCAAAATGCGACTCAGCTTCAGTGAATGGCTTCTCATCGGTGACTATCATTCTTTCCACTCCATTTTTGAGGTACTTCAAGCATTGATAGTAAGAGGATGAGATAATTTTGTTCCCGTGCACCCAAGGCCTACCAAGCAATACATTGTATGAAGTTTTGGCATCGATCACATGTATCACTGGGTTTGATTGAAAATCATCCATACTAATTCCCAACTTGATACATCCTATGGCCCTTTGGCCCCCTTGGTTGAAGCCTTGGATCATTATACGGCTTTCGTCTAATTCACTAGTAGCGATGCCAAGCTCTTTCATTGTACGTATAGTCAGGATATTGACTCCAAATCCTTCATCTATCAAGATTCTATTGATCTTCTTTCCTAGAATTTGACCCACCATGTATAAGGGATGGTTATGTAGGGTATCACTAAGCAGAAGATCGTTATTTATGAATGTGATTTTTGTATCACACATATGTGCCTCTTCGCCAAGAGTTTCAGTCAACCTTTCAGAAGATGAAGGAACTTCTATGGGTAGATTCTCACCCTTTTCCCCCGCTTTGGCAGTATTAAAATAAGATGCCTCAAGGTTGACTTGGGCAGTCTTGTTAAGGAACCAACTCGGTAAGAATTCCTCTAAAGTCACCGGACGCCGAGGTTTCTGATGGTGAAGCTCCGTCACCCTTGTCTTTTTATCTTTAAAGACAACATTTCATCAATAGGTTCATTGGTCCTTCCGGCTTCATTGGGACACTTCATCTCTGGGAGTTCGATGAGCTTATGTTGAAGGAGTTCATCAAAAATCTCAGCAACATCAAAATCAAGGAAGGGATATTCCTTTTCTTGCATCTCCTTTAACGTTTTCCGATTTGGACGTGCTCCAGAAGTCGTCTTTACACTTTGATTCTTGCTCACCTTTGTGGTAACTTTCACAGGAGACACGTCAACATTCATGGATTCTTTGTTATCATTTTTGGGGACAAACTTACCCCATCTCTTGGGTTCTTGCTTATCCTTTTCCCTTTGAGGGTCATGGATAGGCTCTCCTTCCTTTCCAACAGAAGACATGCTCAACTGCATGCCATGAGCACGAGTAGCTAACTCTTCAAAGGATTTTGGCTTAATGCCTTGCAAGATGTAGAGAAGCCCCAGTGCATTCCTTGGATGCAAATCTCTATTGTAGAAGTTTCATTGAGCCTATATTTACAGTTTAGGCTAGTATTTCTCCACCGATTGATGAAGTCAATGACTAGTTCGTCCTTTCTTTACCGATTATTTGTGAGCTCTACCATTCTTTCTGTATCCCTTATGCTATAAAAGCAATTCAGGAACTCATGTTCCAATTGCTCCCAACTATCGATGGAGTTAGGCTCGAGATCCTTATACCAATCAAAGGTGTTTCCCTTTAGGGAATGAACAAACTGTTTAACAAGATAGTCACCATAAGTTCCAGCATTATTACATGTCTCAACAAAGTGTGCGACATGCTGTTTTGGGTTCCCTTTGCCCTCAAATTATTATAATTTAGGGGGTTGATAGCCGGCAGACATTTTGAGGTTGTCTATCTTTGCAGTGTAGGGTTTAGCATATGAGAGAGAGGACTTTGTGGCAACATCATACTTGTCTTCGAAGGTCCCTTCAATAAATTCCCTTAATTGCCCAATCGGGATCATTCCCTCAGCAGAAACTTACACCTCTTTAGTCGATGGTGTTTGTTTTACAGGATTTTCTATCTCATGAACCTCTGGAGCTTTTCCCGGTGCATGGCTAGATTCTCCATCTATCAAGCCTTTTACTTTATCTACTATCTTATTAATCCTAACCTCTTGATTCTAAACATAATTGGTCAGGCCTTTAATTGCTTTTGTCAGATTCGCAAGCTGCTCCTCCATAGAGGAGGCATCAGTTACCATTGCTTGCATGATCACCGGAGATGTTGGAGAGTAACACGGATTATCACATAAGTTGATTTTTGAAGTGCTTAGCTTATGTGGTGTAAGTGGAGATAACGCATTTGTTGAACGACCATCGCTCTTGGCTCCAGAGTATTTGGAACCGGAATGCTCAAGTAGAGCTAGAGTCTTTTTCAGTGATTCGGCCACACTACTTCCGCCTTCTGAAGCACTTGCATTGGACTTCGTTCCTTTCGAGGTTGAAGATCCAAAAACTAGAGCTGGAGCAGACAACATTAGATGTGTTTGTTGTCCTAGCAAGCCTGCCTTGCTTCTTGTGACAGCTCCCAGGCTTCCGAAAGTAACACCAAGGATGCTTTCTACTTCAGCAGAAAACTTTGAATTTGCAGCCTTGGAAGCAGTTGATTGAGAATTGACCTTCTTGGAAGTCATTTCGTTGTTTTTAAACTTTGAAGTATGAAAAGTTGAGATGAGAGGTAGAGATTGTTCCACTGGGCGTGCCAGATTTTGTTGGACAGTAAAATTTTAAGGTCGAAAAATAAATAATCGATACAAGAAAAATAGTGCAACAATCGGTTTATTGATTTCAATGCGAGTGTTACAATCTTTATGAATCCTCTGATTCGCCTTTTCAAATATAAATTCAAGGTCTTGAAGCTTGATTTTGAATTTAAACTTGATTTGTTGATTTGAGGGATTTGATCTTGACTTGTGCTTGAATTCAAGGGCTTTTGAGCTTATTCTTGAATATTGCGATCTTGATCTTGAATCTTGATGAACTTGATTTGAATACTTGAGATTTTTAGAGAAATTACGGGGTTTGATCCACGAGCTTTCTCTTGCTGCTTGTTAGAGATCTGGGGGGCCTTTTTTCTGAATTATGAGCCCCTATTTATAGTTGTAGGAAAGGAAGAGTCATGATGAATGTGGACTTCCTTTGACCAATCAGATTTAAGTGATGTGGCGCCTTTTATGGGCTTTTATTTCATGGGCCTGTTGCATCAGTTTGACATGTGGCACAACCTATTGGCTCCTTCACTTGACTCGGCATGCCACGTCATTTGACACGTGGCGCTTATTTGGGCCTGTAGAATATGACAATATCTTGGGCATAGTAAAGTGGGCTCATCATTTGTAGCCCAAATTAATGGACTAACCCAATAAATATTGGACTTTATTTAAATCCATACCTATTTGGACTTAAATAATTAATTCGATTATATTAATCCGCAATATTTATTTGGGACTAATATATTTTGAATTTAATATAATCCAAATTTTGTACGAATTTAAATTTAATAAAATTGCATCGCCTACATATACATATATTAGATAAAAAAGGACCCCCCCCCCCCCCTCCTCTTTTCCTCCTCCTCCCCACCCCCCCCCCCCCCCCCCCCCCCCCCCGCAATGCCGCCCCCCCCCCCCCCCTCTTTTCTATCTTCTTCAAATCACCCCACATTTTCCCTCTCCTCCATTTTCTGTCTTCTTCAAACTAAAAACATATTACCTATAGACATTGTTTTTGTCCCTTAAGCAAAAAAAAGGTACCAATTATTCCTTCATCAAACCACCAATTCAAGAAACAACAATGCAATAGCATCACCACGTCCCAATTCAAAACTCTTCATTCCGATATTCCGGCAAAACTCATCGAAAAATGGTTAAAATAAACTCATACCATTAACACCACCACTATCATTAACACCGCCGCTAATAACTTTTCTTCAATTTCAATTTTATTTTAAATTTCTGAATTTATGAAGATAATTTTTACTTTTAGAAATTCAATTTCAATTCTTTTCTAATGATCTTAAGTGGGTTTAAGAAGGAGAAATTGAAGGTGGGATGAAAAATTTGGTAATTGAACGAGCAGAAATTGAGGGTTTGGAGGAGGGTGGGGCTGGTAGTGGTGGTGGTGAAATTGGTGGTTGAAGGAGGGGGGCTGGTGGTGGTGGGTTTGGAGAAAAAAAACTATAGTGGAGGTGGGGTAGAAGAAGAAGATGGGAAATGGGGGTGCGGAGTATGAAGAAGGTGGATTTTTGTAAAAAAATTTATATATATATATATATATATATATATATTAAAAAGTGGGGTCATATCTGTTTTTAAATAAAGAAATACGCTTTTTTTTCTTTTTCTTTTTTAAAATTTCATGTCAGCTTTAGGGATGAAAATAATACAATTTAAAGATGTTAAGAGGGGTAAATAAATTGAAGTTAAGTTTAAGTGCTAAAGTGAGTTGGGAGAACAAGTTCAGAGGGAAAAAGATGTCTTTTCACTAAAATATATACTCCATCTTATAACATATTGATAACATACCAAATATATACAAGTTGATACATACTAATACAGTACAATACATATATGATACATATAACATATTTTATATAATATTGCTACAGTTTCTATACACATTACATATAAAAAGATATTTTATACAGTAATGATACAATTTCTACACACATATATGTATGTATGTATGTGTATGTATGTAGGATGTGCATTAATTTGAAGTGAGTTTTATATATTTTTTATTGTGGAGTAATATATATGGTGTAAATGAAATTTGAAGGGTCAATTAATTTTTATGTTTAATTTTTAAATATTTTAAGTTATTTAATATTAATTTATAGTATTTTTATATAATTTTCAGATACTATATGTTTATCTTTCTATCCCAATTTATGTGGACTTGATGGATTATTTCAGAAAATCAATCATGTGTGTTATATAGTTTTTATACATTTTACGTTGTTAAGATTTCATAAATTGAAAAATTGAATTGAAACAACTACTTTTTATAATAAGATCAAATAAAATAAAATGGGAAAAGTATTAGACCACTACAAGTATTACTACTATTAAATGAAAAGAAACCTAGCCGACCGAATAAAGTAAGGTGTGGGTCCACAAAGTTCGGTCAAGCATTATGATAGATGATTTTTTTTTATTTATTTCTCATCCGATGTTTTGATACGATAAATGGGTTATTATGTAATTGATGAATAATTGTGTTGCCAAATTAAACAATGGTACATCTATAAAGCAGCAAGTTACAATTCTTTTAAGCACACAAATAACTGACTACAAAAATCTCTGTGAGAAAACACACATGACAATCACTACCTGTGTATTTCACTCATACTTCCATATAGTAGCAACATGATATTGGGGCCAGTGATTGTTACTTTCTTATTCTAATTTATTTGGCATAAATAAAAATTTAGAAAGTCAATGAAATTTTTTGTATGATTTTTAAATATTTTAAGGTGTTAATTATTGATTTATAATACTTTTACATAATTTTCAGATACTATATGCTAGTCTTTTTATCCCAATTTATGTAACACTGATGAGATATTTGAGAGAGTTAATCAAATTTGGTATATAATTCTTAAATATTTTAAGTTGCTAATTATTATAATTTATGCGACTTTCTAAGTAATTTTTCAATTTATATGACTTTGATAGAATTTTAAAAGTCAAATCATTTTTCCTACAACCTTCAAAACTTTATATTATGATTTATATTGTTAATTATTGTGGTTTATATTGATTTTCACGATATTTTCAGATAATATATAACTTCTTCTATCCCAATTTATGATGCACAGATAGAATTTTGAGTTAATCAAAATTTTTTATGCGCCTTGAAATAATTTAAATTAATAATTATAATTTATAATATTTTTAATATAATTTTTAAGTATATAACGGATTTAAAATATAATCAAATTAAAATTTAAAATATAAAATTACAAAAACACCCACGACTAGAAGCAGACTGTTTAAAACAGGCCTGACAATCAGCAGCCATCTGCTCATCGGCGTATCTATATATTAGTAATATGCAATTCCTTCTAATTATTTTATTCAGAATTAAAAAGTTGGCATAATTTTTAAATAAAGAGAGTTTAATAAGATCAAGAAATTGCTAAACAATTTACATATTTTTTAAAGATATTATTAAGAGTAAGTTAATAAAAATACTAATATTTATTTTTTAGAAATGTGAGATTACTTAAGTGAAATCTCAAATTAAAAGGGCAAAACTTCACATATGGACACCTTAGATTCCTCCTAACTTCCTTCATGGTCTAAGTTTTACTAATTACATTCTATAGACATTATTTAATGACCAAATGTATTTATGACTCATTTATACAATATAATTAATATTAATTTAAAAGAAAAGAGAGAGTAATTAATGTTCATTATTGTCTCCAACTTCACCCAATATTTTTCATCTACATAACAAAATTTGCTAGTGATTCTCCTTTCATAATTGGCCATTTTTTCGTACCAACGTAACATATCAATTAAACTTTATACAATTAAATTTTAACTAAATATATACATATATATATATATATATATATAAATTTGTATATACAAACACATTAGAAATTTATAATTATGTATAATATATAATATATACATATGCATATCAAAAATATATTGTGTAGACTTATAATATTGTACATATACAATTAAACAAATAAATATATACATGTGTGACATACACATTTATATAACATATATATATATATGCATATTAACTATGTATTGAATAAACATATACATATGTATATCAACGCTATATTATATAAACGTATAATATTATATATATACAATTAAATGATTGAACATTTGTATATTACGATTCTAATGCACTAATACTCATTCTAATATGTGATACCCAATATATAAAAATCAACATATGTATATAAAAATAATTATACTTAGATTCATAGGTATGTACATATATACAAATATGCATATGCATATGTACACAAATATAGAACATATGTATACATATAAGCATAATGTTTATATGAACCAACACTTATATTACTACTATATAGAAATATAATCAAAGGAACGACCAAGGGTATTTTGGGCATTTCATAAAAAGAAATTATCTGCAAATTAAATCAAGGGTAATTTGGGTATTCCGTAGCTATTTGTGCAATTGTCCAAAATATTTTTGATGTTTTCACTTTTCTCTACCGCATGATAAAATAATATCCACCCATATATCTAGCATCACCATCACTAGGGGTGTACATAGGTCGGGTTGGTTTGGTTTTTCATTAAAATATAATCAAACCAACAATGTCGGTTTTCTAAATCTTTAAACCAAATCAAACCAATATACAATCGGTTTTTATATTTAAGTTTTAATCGATTTTTTTGGTTTTTTCGGTTTTTCGGTTTTTTCTTGATTTTTTTACAATTATAATGTGATTGAAGAAAAAATTAAACTTTTTCACTAAAAAGATCAAAATAAAAAAAAACAATGGTCATAGAATAGTTCCAATTAAAATTAAGTTGGCAAATTACTAAGACGTTTAAACTACTATCTCTCAAAGTAATATTATGTGGATGCTCAGTGATTCAATTTGTAAGTCACTAGTCACAATAGCTTGTCTGAAAGTTTCCTTCACATAAAATGTGAGCATAAAGAAGAATGAAGAATTGGAGACAACTTATTAAAAATTTAACTCCATAAAATAATTAACTATAACATAATTCCACAAGAAAAAAGAGAAAGAAAAGAAACAAACCTAAATCAAAACTTGACGAATGAGGAGAATGAGAAAAGTAAGATGAAAGTAAGATGAGAAAATAATGAGAACTCTCTGAAAACTTGGAAAGTAAAATGTAAAGTGAAGCAATTGAAGAATTATAGGTTTTTATATTAATATTGGGTTTTGTATTAATCTGTTACTAATGGATAAATATTAGGGTAAAGGACAACAATAGCACCTAAAACTAAAATAATATCATAAAAATAACACTTAAAATTAAATACCCTATAAATAGCCACAAACTAATTTCACTAGCTAGCCTTCACTGTCATACGCTTAAACATAATTGAAAATGTCGTTAAAGTAACTTTCTCTTTCTTTCTTTCCTTTTCATTCACAATTTCCTTTCCATTCAAACTCCCAAACCTCCATTCTTTTACCTTTTTCGATACTTCAATTAATCATTCTTATTCCATAAATTTTGTATTAAATCTCTAAAAATCTGCATTCAATTAGCTTTCTATAATTTTTTCCCATTGTAAATTTGCTCAAAATTGATACAATCAGTGGATATCTGATGTTGAATTTAAGTGTATCAATGTGGTATAAAAGAGTATCAACTGAGTATAGGAATTGCATGTGCATGCAAAGAATTTCCTCTCCCTTTTTTAAAAAGTATATCAATGTAGTATAAAAGTGTATCAATGTGACATAAAAATGTATAAAATAGGTATAAAGACTGTATATGCATCCATAGGTTCCCCTTCTCTTTTTTTAAAAAAAGTGTATCAATGTGGTATAAAAGTGTATCAAACTGGTATAAAAGAGTATCAATTGGGTATAAAGACTATATGTGCATGCAAAGGTTCCCCTTCTCTGTTTTAAAAAATGTGTATCAATCTGATATAAAAGAGTAGCTATTGGCATATTCTTTTTTTTTTTTATCTTTACATGCATCAAAACATCTCCGACTCACCGTGATTGAGTCAGCCTCTAAGAAGAACATCTCCGACTCACCGTGATTGAATCAGCCTCTGAGAAGAACATGGACCAAGACATGACTTTTCTCTTACCTTGAGACCTCATTATTTTATTTTTTTCTTCTTCAAGTTTAAAGAACTATGACATTGCTTCAAGTACAAACCTGTATGTAATGATTCTGTAAAATAATCATCATTAAGAATAAATTTAAGGTCAACATTGACCGCTTTACCCGTTAATTTTAACTTTTCTTTATTTCCTATTGTTTGCTTCATGTCCATAGTTTTCAATGCTCCAATGCAAGAAACAACAAATCAATTTTTCATATTGATCATAAAATACAGTAGATTGATCGATGCATAATAGAGGAGAAAAAAAAAAGAAGATTTGAGAAAGTATATTTAGAAAAGAAAAATGATTTAAGAGTAACAACTATAAAGAGCATTTAATTTCCTTAATTGTGTAAGGAGAGTGGTTTTGGGTCAAGTGGCTAAAAAAAGGAAATAAATTGGGCCGACCGGCTCCAATTGTCCATATTTTCATAGTGTGAGCCATTTCTTTTTAAAATGGTCAGTTCATGTCCTTTTCCCTAAATATTATAACTAAAAGCCCAATAATATATATCTATTTTCTGAATATAAAAAAGTTATAAAAGTAATTAGAAAGTAGATTATAAGTAATATTTTTTTACTTATAAAAAATTAAAATTATATATGTATTATGTCGGTTCGGTTTGATTTTATTTTTGCTAATACCAAACCAAACCAAGAATGATCGATTTTTGTTTTGAACACCAAACTAATCAAACCAAATCATAAGTCGATTTTTTTCCTCGGTTTGGTTTGATTCATTCGGTTTGACTTAACGGTTCGATTTGTACACCCCTAACCACCACATATGCAATAGAAGACATTTCTAGACTTGAATAAATAAGAGCATCCTCTCAATTATATTCATATGTTTGTTGAATCATCATCAGTAAGCCTCATAGGTAAGTTTTTCTAATTTATTATTTTTATTCATAGTCAGTTTTCAATCTCTTTTTTCCTAGATATTTTATTTTGTATTGTTACAAGTTGGAAAGTGAAATTCTTGAATACCTTTTTTTTGGCTTATTCTTCATCCGTGTCATTCATTCCACTCCAAATTCAGAATTTTCAACACAGAGTGAAAATCTAGAATCATAGTTCTTCCATTTCTCTTATTCCGATTTTCAATAGTAAAATATCGATTCAGGTATATTCTTCATTTGTAACAAATTTTCTTTCATTTTCTTCAAACTTCTCTCTTCCAATTTTATGGGCGAAATTTATGGCTGATGTGAGTGTCCTTGGAAATATGATCAAAGGAACGACAAAAGGTATTTTGAGTATTTCATAAAAAAAATTTGTCTATAAATTAAATTAAGAGTAATTTGGGTATTCTGTAGCTATTTGTGCAATCATCCAAAATATCTTTGATTATTTTCACTTTTCTCTACCACATTATAAAATAATATTCACCCATGTGTCTAGCATTACCACCATATATGCAATTGAAGACATTTCTAGACTTGAATAAATAGGAGCATTCTCTCAATTATATTCACTTGTTTGTTTAATCCTCATCAGTAAGCCTCATAGGTAAGTTTCTCTAATTATTTTCTTCATAGTCAGTTTTCAATCTTTTTTTTTTCTAGACATTATTTTTTTGTGTTGTTACAAGTTAAAAAGTGAAATTCTTGAATACCTTTTTTTTAGCTTACTATTCATCCGTCTCATTTTTTTCACTCCAAACCCAACATTTTTAACATAGAGAGAAAATCTAGAATCATAATTCTTCCATCCCACTTATTTTGATTTTCAATAGTACAACATCGATTCAGGTCAAGGATAATCCTTTTTTTCGTCGGCTTCTGTTGAGTAGGATTTGAGTATTCTGTAGCTATTTGTCCAAAATATCTTTGATGTTTTCACTTTTCTCTAACAGATGATAAAATAATATCCAGCATGTGTCTAGTATTACAACCACATATGCAATAAAAGATATTTCTAGAAGACATTTCTAGACTTGACTAAATAAGAGCATCCTCTCAGTTATATTCATCTGTTTGTTCAATCCTCATCAGTAAGTCTCATAGGTAAGTTTCACTAATTTATTATTTTCTTTATATTCAGTTTTCAATCTTTTTTTTTCTGGACATTTTTTTTTGTGTTGTTACAAGTTAAAAAGTGAGATTCTTGAATACTTTTTATTTGACTTATCCTTCCATTTCTCTTATACCGATTTTCAATAGTATAGTATCAATTCAGGCATATTCTTCATTTATAACAAATTTCTTTTCATTTTCTTCAGACTTCTCTCTCCCAATTTTATGGTTGAAATTTATAGTTGATATGAATGTCCATAGAAATATGATCAAAGGAACGATCAAGGGTATTTTGGATATTTCATAAAAAAATAAATTGTCTGTAGATTAAATTAAGGGTTATTTGGATATTCCGTAGCTATTTGTGCAATTGTCCAAAATATCTTTGATGTTTTCATTTTTCTCTACCACATGATAAAACAATATCCACCCATATGTGTGCATTACCACCACATATGCAATTGAGGACATTTCTAGAAGACATTTCTAGACTTGAATAAATAAGAGCATCTATCTCAATTATATTCATCTGTCTGTTCAATCATCATCAGGAAGACTCACAGGTAAGTTTCTTAAATTTATTATTTTCTTCATAGTCAGTTTTCAATCTTTTCTTTTTTCCTAGACATTATTTTTTTGTGTTGTTACACGTTGAAAAGTGAGATTCTTGAATACCTTTATTTTTTGCTTAATCTTTATCCGTCTTATTCTTTTCACTCCAAATCTAGGATTTTCAACATAGAGTGAAAATCTAGAATCATAGCTCTTCCATTCCTCTTATTTCGATTTTCAATAGTATAGCATCGATTCAAGTATATTTTTCATTTGTAACAAATTTCTTTTCATTTTCTTTAGACTTCTCTTTCCCAATTTTATGGCTGAAATTTATGGATGATGTGAGTGTCCTCAGAAATATGATCAAAGGAACGATCAAGGATGTTTGGGGATTTCATAAATATTTTTTTTATCTATAAAATATCCAAAATATCTTTGATTTTTTCACTTTTTTCTACCACATGATAAAATAATATACACCCATGTGTCTAGCATTACCACCACATATGCAATAGAAGACATTTCTAGACTTAAATAAATAAGAGCATCCTCTCAATTACATTCATCTGTTTGTTCAATCCTCATCAGTAAGCCTCATAGGTAAGTTTCTCTAATTTATTATTTTCTTCATAGTCAGTTTTCAATCTTTTTTTTACTAGACATTATTTTTTTATGTTGTTATAAGTTGGAAAGTGGGATTCTTGAATACCTTTTTTTTTTACTTATTCTTCATCCATCTCAATCTTTCCACTCTAAACCCAAGATTTTCAACATAGAGTGAAAATCTAGAATCATATTTCCTCCGTTTAAAAAAGAATGACCTACTTTGACTTGACACAAAGTTTAAGAAAATAAAGAAGACTTTTAAATCTTGTGGCCTTGAATTAAAGTTGTGTCAAATGTACCAAAATGCCCTTTAATCTTATGGTCCTAAACATGTCATATGGAAAGTTGAAATTAAAGTATTGCCAAAAAAGAAAAAGGGTCATTCTTTTTTAAACGGACTAAAAAGTAAAGTAGGTCATTCTTTTTTAAACGGAGGCAGTAGTTCTTCTATTCCTCTTCAATAGTATAATATCGATTCAGGTATATTCTTCATTTGTAACAAATTTCTTTTCATTTTCTTCAGACTTCTATCTCCCAATTTTATGGCTAAAATTATGGTTGATGTGAGTGTCCTTAGATTTATCTTCAAGAAAATAATAGAGTACCGACTAATTTCACTTTATTTGTTTATTAGTAGGCAAATCTTAGCAATTGCTTATATCTCATTCCCTTTTTTGGACTCTATAATTCAAGGCTGACTTCTTTTTGATTCATCAGGATTAAGAAATAATCAAGTTGAGGAATTGGAAATAAATTCTAAGAGGCCAAGGAATGTGCGCATAAATTTGAAATTTACCTCGAGATGAGTGCCATTTATACTATCGGTAAGTTTTTCCTAAACCAACTACATTACTTGAACTTTCATTTGATAATCGTACAAGTCTTTTGTTCGTTGTGTGATGATATAAGATTTCGTGTGATTAACATTTTAGTTATTGTTAATACCAGTCTGATGAACATGTTTTGAAATATTTTGCTCCAAATTATCACATTAGTTCATCTTGAATGTAGTACATTTCAATTGATGTTATTTTGGTATTTGCGCATAAATTTAAAATTTATCTAGATACGAGTGCCATTTACACTGTCGGTAATTTCTAAACCAATTGACATTAAAGCCTACTTAACTTTACTCAGTTTCCCTGAATTAACCCACAAATTTCCTAAATCAGTTTCAAAATGCACTAAAGATATTGAGTTGTTTCTTCCGCGGTCAGTGAATAAAGATACAAGTTTGGGTTGAATTTCCTACAAGTCGCAGATGTGTCTTTATTTGTTGTTGTAATTATGAATTATAAAAGTAATGACATGGAGTGAACTTGGTTTTGTTGACTTGTTCATGTTCTCTTTATGAAAGCAACGACATCAAAAGAATTGTATGTATTGTAGATTAGTGTGGCATAGTAAGAAACTGGGGAAAAATTGGCAAAAGCTACCATTCTCAAAACTATTTCGCCAAAGGGACCCTAAATTTCTTTTTGAATTATTTTTTAGGATTAGGGTATAAAAAGTGTGACAAGGGTGAAAAATTAGGCCCACATGTGGGCCAAAGGACCATTGTATCATTTTTTCTAACCTTACAAATTTAACATAATACACTAACACCCATCTACAAATTTAACATAATACACTAACACCCTTCAACTTATTAGAATAAAAAAAAGTGTTTTCTCTCATCTTAAATTTTCTCCCAACTCCCACTTTGAAGAACAGTTCTCCCCAAACACCATTTTCGTTTTTCCTTCTTCTGCAGCTACTAAGAGGTCATTGTTGCTTCATAAGGTTAGTTAAAATCATGTTTCGATCATTTGTAGATCCATTTAAACAGGTTTCTTTGCTAATCGATTCGTAGTGATGCAGGAATTTTTTTTGAATTTGGTTGATTAAGGATTTTTGGTTTAGTTCCATTATTTTTTTTAGCAAAGAAGTGTTGAATGGTGGGATAATCGTTATTTGAAGAGTTATTTTGGCAGTTTGATTCGAACAGTCAATTGTTTCTGTCCATAGACCTGTGGTCTATGAAATCAGAATGCCCTAGATTGAAATCAACTTTTAGACGTATGAAATTCTTTTAAAAAATGGTTGGTTAAATAGTAGAAATTGAAAGATTAATAGCTAATTAGTTCGATTGGTGCACCGATTTGATTTTTTAGTAATTGTTGTGTTTTGATATTGCATGTTGGATTTTGGTTTACTTATTGATGTTTTGGAGTGAACTGTGATGATGGAATGGTGGGATAATCATTATTTGAAGAGTTATTTTGGTAGTTTGATTCCAACAGTCACCTGTTTCTGTCCGTAGATCAGTGGTCTATGAAATCAGAATGCCTTAGATTAAAAACAATTTTTAGAAGTATGAAATTCTTTTAAAATATGATGGCTGAAATAGTGAAAATTGAAATATTAATAGCTAATTAGTTTGATTAGGTGCACTAGTTTGATTTTGATACTCCATGTTGGATTTTGGTGGGGTATTTCTTTATTTTTTTATTTTTTTTGGGGGGGAGGGGGGGTCATTTGAGCATTAACTTATTTCTATTGATAGACTTGTGGTCTATGAACTGAAAATGGGAGATTTGTTCTGTACGTGTAAATTGTGTTGAAAATGGGTAAAAAACCATCCATCCTAAAGGCAAAGCCGGTAGAAGTAGAAAAAGAAAAGCCTAGGCAGTTGAAAATATCTCAAAAAGAAATAAAATTGACGAGGAAGTGTTCGAATCAGATTAGAATTTAAAGGAGATAAGCAACTACGCCGAGTCTAGTGAAGATATCCTCCCCGAGCGCAGTGTTAGTGGTGACAGTGAAGAGAGCGAGAGAAGTGGGAGAAACAGTGATGATGGGGATAATGATCTCTTGTCCATGCCATGTTTGTCAAGGTTCATTTTCGTGAAGCAGTATGACCTTCGAATGATAACGGACAAGGTCGGATCTTACCCGACGAAGATATCGGTCAGATCAAGAATGACTGCTTATGAAGAATTTAAGCAAGTTCTTGTCGACCAGAAGTTGAAAAAAATATTCAAGCGGTCCTGTTTCGGACACCTGAGAAACCTGCCAGAACATCTCAAGTTCAATGGGCAGTTGGTCCATTATTTGTTGTTGTGACGCTTCTAGAGGGACAAGATGCGTCATGAGATGTGGTTTTGCATTAACAACAAGCCTGTCTATTTTGGATTGAAAGAATTTTATTTTATCACGGGGCTGAACTGCTCATCATACTCAGTGAATAAAAAATGAATAAGGTGTTAGACAAGAGGGATCATTTTTACTTTAAGGTGACGAAAAATAAAAATATTACGGCAGCCAACTTGTTAACTTGATCAGAGGGAATAATTTGAACGAGGACCAGAAGTTTAAGTGTTGTTTACTGTGGTTCTTGCACACCATGGTTCTTGCAAAAGATTCGACGAAGGTTGTCGACACAAAACTGATTCGAATGGTCGATTCTTTGAGTTTCTTCGAGAATTATCCATGGGGGAAAGAGACATTTCAACTGACCCTAGACTATCTGAAGAAGAAAAGTGATCTGAAGAAGCAGAGAGAAGTATTTGATGAGAAGCAAAAGACATCCTACGCTCTATTCGGATTTCTCTGAGCATTCATGGTATATACCATAAACCCTTTAGTGAGTTTATTGTAGATTCTTATTTTATTTATACTTTGTCATAGACTGTGAGTTCTTTTTTTACTACTGTACTGCTTATAGGTTTGAATCTACTGTTGTACTGCTTACAGGTTTGAATCTACGAGGCCTTTTCTTATCATGGAAAATTTGCTGAAAAATCAACGGATAAGGCCTTTTCCATTCCCTGCATCTTCAGATAGCACACTACAAAAAAATGATCAGATAATGGAAGGCGATCCATTCAATAATAATACTACTGTTGTATCGAATGTTATGTAATTGTTAATTGATATTTTGTAAAACGTGCACTCGTACATCATCCCTATTCTTCGTAAGACGAAGATGGATTACATGATTACCTTTGATCCATATATAGACGAGGTGAAGAATAACGTCCTCGATGACTTAAAGAAAGAGTTAGAAGGGGTGACTATCCTTATTTCCAATGAGGACAGTAATGATGTCGGGATTTGGGTGGTAACCCCGTTGAAGTACGCATTGGTGATGATGATACTCCAAGCACCTCCAAATATGCAGTGGGCACATCAATCCTCGAGGATATTCATAAGCGTGTTGCTGCACTCGAGGAAGTGGTGTTGGATATTGCTGCCTATAATAGAGAGAAAAGACTGAAGAAAAAGGAACAGGATGAGCAATAACACGAGCGAGGTAACTTCATTTAATAATTGATGTTGTTAATGAATTTTCAGCTTTAAATATCAGTAACACTTTGTAATATAATGATACAGTGCATGTGGACCTTCGTGAATTGGAGAGGAATGAAGAAGAATAAAAAAAGAGCAAAATGGATGAGTTGGCCTCTATCGTGGCAGAAAAGGAAAAAGAAGAAGAAGAAAAGGATGAAGAAGAAGAAATGAAAGAAGATAAGAGCCAAGAAGAAAGTGTAAAAGAAGCAGCTGCAGTAGAAGAAGAAAAAGTTGAAAAAGACGTAACAACAGTTGAAGAAGAAGGCAAGGAAAAAGAAGGAGCTGTAGTTGAAGAAGCCAAGGAAAAAGAAGAAACTGAAAAAATAGGAGCAGCAGCTGATGAAGAAGAAGAAGAAGAAGAAGCTGACAAAGACGAAACTGATAAAGCAGCAACGGATGAAGAAAAAGAAGAAAAGGAAGGTGAGAAAGAAGCAACTGTTGAAGATGAAGGGAAAAAAAGGTGCGAAAGAAAAACAAGATGGGTTCTTGATATCGTTAATGAAATCAACAACACCTATGCTGATGAGGAGGAAAATTGTGAAAAAGACATTTGAATTATTTTATTGTTAATGTGTTGAATGATCTGTTTGGTAGGATATATGAGACATTTTCATGTTTCATAGAATATTTATCTAATCTTTGGTATACTTCTTTCATAATCAATCATTACTATGCTGCTCCATTTTAAGTTAATCGACTATGATTCTATCAAAAATAGTGTTTAACATTGTAGAAAATTAGAAGTATTATTATTTATTCAATATCACTACATCTATGTTACACTTTTTCAAATAACGAATGCTAGCATTATAGCACATAACATCATTTTCAGGCCATTCTCCTTTTCTTCAGCCAAAATTAATTTTTGTTTTAGTTGATCCCTCTGTATTTGGGTGTCATGTAACAATACTTTGAGGTGATCCCTTTGTTATTCGGCATCTTTGAACAGATTCATAAGAAAATATCTATTTTTTTCGCATTCTTGGAGCCTTCGTAGTAGACTAAATTTTGCCAAGCCACGAAAATTTGATGTCCCGGGTCCCGGACACAATGTTGATGGACTGCTTGGAGGTGATAGCTCATCGAGCCATTTAAAAAATAAGCATGCGCCACTATCCTAGGAAAAAATAATAATTACACAACGATTAACTTAACTTTATATATATATATAAAAAAAAAAAAAGCACAGCTCACCTTCGCAATTGCACAATTATAAAATTTGCGACCTGGATTTGAATATGTGCATGATGTCCTCAAGAGAGCCGCATTTCCGCAATGACAAATTATAGTATTTTTAGAATTGGATGTTTGAGATGCTTGTGACATTGTAGATTTTTTAAAAACATAACAAAGTGAATGAAATAAAATAATGAGGGATGGAAACCTTATATATGAAGTAAAAATGAAGTGTTAATACTGATGGATTACAAAAATAGCCGTTAATTACCATTGAAGCAACATGTTTTTTTGAAATAGTGGTGACAATTAATAGACTGTCGTAGACCATGACCTATATCTGCCATCAACAAGATACCAAAGTCTACCGTAGACACTCGTAATCGATGAACCCTCAATAATATAAAAAGTAAAAAATATTACAATAAAAAATATACTTGTACTTTGAGGGTCCATCGATTCAGTTGGTCTATCGTAGACTTATGACTTTAGGAGTGCGTCGATTGATCTCCTGATAATGCGTAGACCTCTGCTATAGACCAACACTTGAATATTGTTTAAAAATGAATAAATAAATTAAAAATTAATATAGTTTGGGTTTGTACACATATGAAGGAGTGTAAAAAAGTCAAATAAATATATTAAAGCTTATAAAAATTAGGGGTGGTAAATTAAGGAGTGTGTGGATGGGTATTAGTCGAACAAACAATATCCTAAGAGTAATGGTTGTCAAAGCACAAGTGTGTTTTGAGGATGATGATTGTTCAACAACTATCCATTCCACATACTCTTTTGATTTGGGTGTAATGATTTAAGAGTGGTGATTGAAGGAGGATGTGGAATGGGTAGTCATCAAATACAATCAACATCCTCAAAACATACTTGTGCTTCGATAAACATTACTCTTAGGATATTGTTTGTTTCGACCAATACCCACCCACACTCTCCTTAATTCACCACCCCTAATTTTTATAAGCTCTAATATGTTTATGTGACTTGTTTACACTCCTTCAAATGTGTACAAACCCACACTATATTTATTTTTAATTTATTTATTCATTTTTAAACAACATCCAATTATTGATCTATAGAAGGGTACATGTCACCTTTGTGGTCTACGAATAAGCAGGAGACCAATCTATGCAATTCTGAAGGTGTAAGTCTATGGTAGACCAAAAGGATCGATGGACCCTTAAAGTACAAGTATTTTTACATGAATTTGACGTGGATCAACATCGATGACAGCCCCAAAACATTTTTACTTTAATTATTTTATTTCACCAGCCCCAAAACATGTTATTATCAGTTTATATCATTTTTAATTTGATTATTTAATTCCATCAGCCCCAAAACATGTTATTATCAGTTAAAATTATTTTTAATTTAATTATTTTATTCCACCAGTTCCAACACATGCTATTATCTGTTTATATCATTTTTACTTTAATTATTTTATTCCACCAGCCCCAAAACATGTCATTATTGGTTTATATCATTTTTAATTTAATTATTTTACTCCACCAGCCCCAAAACTTGTTATTATCTATTTTAATTTAACTGTTGGTCCATCGATTAACATGATCGATGATCAACTACTATGTTAGGTCGACGATAGACTATGCATGTGATTGAGGATAGGCTATTTATGTGATCGATGATAAACTGTTTATGTGATCTGTATTTACAGATGCATTCACTACGAATACAAACACAAAAAATAACAATAACCAAATGAGGGGAACTCAATTTGAAAATATAAATACTTTGTTCATTGCATAATCATACGATTTTTACATTGATAACATTGGCACATCGGCCAGAACTTGCAAAATAAGCAAAAAAAGAAGAAGTTTTCTTCTAACAACAATCCTACAAGAAATCTTCTTTTGCAATGAACACAAAATAAAAACTTATAAACATAAAAGAAAATAAAAAACTAAAAAACAGATTTCATGGGGATGCTGGGGGGTGATGTAGTCAGGGCCATCCATTCCAAGTCTTTCCAGAATTGTCCTCAGGAAAAGAGCAATTCGATGGAGTTCCCACTCTAGGTAGATGCGGTCTTGACCCAGGCCATAGAATGGGCGATCGAAATCATTCCTAAAAAAGAGAAAGTCGTAGTGTCTTGGGGAAACACGTTTGACGGGGCGAAGGGGTATCCTTCTTAGAGGCATGTTTTTTGATTTGGGTGAAGAAGAAGAAGAAGAGGGTTTTTGATATTGGGTTTAGGGACAACTAAAGGGTTACGTAAAAATAGGCACTCTACTTATAGACCAATAGATGGCGTCCTTCATATATACACCCAATGGTCAGTCAACATGTGTCAGAAGAGAAAACGCTTGGTTTGCGTATGCCAGCTGTTTTTCTTGTAAACAGACGTTTCTGTAAATTTTCATTAAATGGGAATGGGAAACAATGATTCATTGCATCGACTGGAGAGATAAGGCGATAAAAAGACCAACATAGCATGTTTGATAAGCAATCATATAACCAATACATAATATTTTATAGACCGTGTGAACGATATACCATAGAATCTACGTAGTCAATCGTAGACAATGCTTTAAGTCGATTACAACTGAATGTTAAATTCTACAAAAATGAACATTTATCCCCCAAAATAGTAGCTTTATAACTGAAGCAAAAAAAAAAAAGGTTACCTATGATTTGTTGGCCATTCCACATGTGGTTCTTTTGTGCTCGAATTTCTTGCATATCGAACACCTATTTCTCCTTTTGGACTTGAATGTCTCACCGACGCCCTTAGTGCGTTTGACGTTTTTCTTTCTGAGTTCGCGATCGTAGGGGGTGGAGAAATCTTACTGTCTTGCACTTCCTGTGGCACAGTCCCATTCGACCTCTGGAGGGACAATGTTAATAGCTTTTGAGTACGCGAAGAGGTAAGTTTCAGCTTATAAATTAGCGAAGAGTACTCGTAGATGGAGTTACCATAACCTACGCTATCGCCATACTTTGCTCGCAAAGCTGCCATCACATGTTAGCACAACATTTTCACCAAGTCAAATTTCCGACAAAAATAAATCCTCTCCAACAGATTGACCTTGGCATTAACGCCATTGCCGAACACCGTGAATTGGTCGAGACCCCCATTTGCATTAGTCACATACAAGAAATCACTTGCACTCTTGTTATACCTTAGGATCCTTTCCGCACATAGCACAAATTTATTGTTTTGACCAGCAACAAAGGCATGTCGCTCCCTAAACTTTTCACCAAATTTTCTAACAATTGAATATATACGACACGGGGTACTCACGTTTATCCATCAACACCGAGTTGAGCGACTCGGCGATGTTTGTGGTCATCACATTGTACCTATTGCCCGGGAAGTGTGCTCTTCTCCATTTCTCAAAACCAAGCACATTTTCAAGGATATGTGTTGCCTTGGGAATATTATTCTTCAATTCGGCAAAATGCTCGCTAAACTCATCAACAGTATACGTCTTTGCCGCGGCGTAGAATGGATAAAGATGTTCTCCACAGTGCTGATTTATACGTAGATTTTCAGCGAGGTGCCTCATGCAGAGTTCATAATGTGAACGACTGTAAACACGGGAGAAGGCATTGGCAATGTTGATGTGCCTGTCGGAGAAGACACGTAGATCTAGTTCATCTTCTACGATAGACTTCAACTTCTGGAAGAAGAAGGTCCAAGAAGCATCGTTCTCTTTATCGACAACACAAAAGGTAATTGGAAAGATGTGATTTTCGGTGTCCTGTGCAACCGCACTTAGTAACACGCCCCCGTACTTTCCATACAAATATGTGTCATCGACGATAATTACCTTTCTCATATGGGCATATCCCATTATGTAAGCTCCGAATGCTAAGAAGTAGTAAACGAATGATCCATTAATCTGGTGTACCATGATAGAGTAGGAAGACCCTGGATTCAACAACTCCGCCATGTGGGAAAAAGCCGGCAAACAAGTATATCTGTGCACTGGTGTCTCGCGAATAATGTTCTTTGAATTACACTTCCTTTCCAACACATCCAATAGCTTGCGTGGCAATGCAACTCTTTGAACACAATCCTTTGAATTTCGCTTATGCTTGGACCCTTACCATCCCGAAAATGATTTACGCATAGTGAAATAATTAATTCGGAGGACAATCTCTTATGCCTGCGGGTGGCGTGTTCAACACCGCACGTGTGCAACCCAACATACTTGTATATGCGAAATCTGCATGAGGTTTCGTACTTCATTGCCCTCAGCAATCAGCCGCAACTACGAGATAAGCATTTTGCCTTCAAGAATTTGGAGCAGTTCTTCTCCAAACAATAATCAAAACACTGCCTCACCGCTGCTGCGTCTACTAGAATTTGAACACTTTCTTTTCGGCGAATGTTTGATCGATATGGAAATTGGCTTCGTTGGTAAAGAAATGTCCCGGTTGTGATCCTGTTCCATGGTCTTCTTTGTCGTCTTGCGAGTCTGATGAAAGGTCTTCCATATGCATAGAATCATCTTCCGTATTAATAGGATGATCGCCATCGTTCTCGTAATCACTGAAATCATCGTCGACTGTCGAACGTGGGGGTGGGGGTTCTGATGAATTTACCGGTCCTTCGAAGGACCTCTCAGCTATATTTATCCTCAAAATAGGCCTAAAGTCATCTGCATCGACATCTATCATGTACATCAGCACACGTACATCACTATTTATGATCGTAGGATTTACCTTTTCCCTCGAATTCATTAGATAACTAATCACGACGTCGCCCGACGCGCAATCTAGATCCCCGCTCTGCATTACGCTTGCAACCAATTCGTCATACAAACTATTGCGACGAACAGCAATAGGAATTGTCACCTTGGTAAAAGATCTCCATTTCCAGCATTTGGGAGTCTCCACCCATTCTCCCATGAAATCACCAGAAACCAGAACAAATTCTGCAATAGACATCATGGAATTAGGCTTTGGTCGACGGTAGATTATGCTTATGGTCTAGGTTGGGTTATATTCACAGTTGATGAATGACGATCAATGGTCGATGACTGGGCAGCTTTTCATATGAAAACCGTGAAATTGCAAATATTGCTTTTAATCAACGATCCTTGGGTTTATGGAATAGAGAAATGAACTTGGAGTCGCCTGAGCTGCTGTAATGTACTTTCTAAAGTGCTTTTGAGTAATGTGAATGGTTTCAAGTTTTTTAACAATGATGAAACGTGTGTTTGAGAAGATACCAAACAAATGGGGTAACAATGGGTGCAATGGATAAGCTTATGATGTTTGTGGAGCTTTTTGGAGGAAAAACAACCACCTTCTATTTTAGCTTTTGGATTTTTTTTATTTAATATTTTTGGAAACCTAGATATTTTATATATATAATGGTGGATGATGGAATGAGTTGAAGTGTATTATTTAAAAATTATGCAGAGTAGCTTTAGTGGAAGACAAGATGCGAGAAGTGAGGTACCGATGTTTCAGGCATATGTGGATGAATTTATTAAGTTAGAAGTATTGAGTTAAAGTGAATTATTATAAAATTTGTGGGTAAAGTTGTTAAGTTGGAAAAGTTGATGATGATGTGGATTTAAGTATCATTTTGGCAAATTATTCTCACAAGTTTGAAACTTTGGCAAAATAGTTTTCCATGGTGTTCTTTTGACAAACTTGCCCAAGAAACTGCAAAAGACATGCTACCAGAATCGTATGGACGAAAATTTAATAGAGAAACGAACAGTGAAGATATTTCTGAAGAAAAGCATGATATGTCCGATGAAAATACTAAAATGACACCATTGGTAGGTGAGAAACAAAGAGATGAGGCTGCAGTGAATTTGCAAAAGACATACAAATGTTTTCGTACTCGAAGACGACTAGCGGATTGTGCTATTCTGATTGAGCAGAGATGGTATAGTATTTTAAGCATTTATGATTAGCAAACTTTTATGACATACCCCGGTAATTGGTAAAGTTTCTGCCATGTAGTGACTAGCCTCTTACGGAAATGCAGGTTAAGTTTGTGTACAATAGACTCTTGTGGTCCGGCCCTTTTCCAAATTCCGTGTATAGTGGGAGCTTAATGCATCGGGATGTCCTTTTAACTTTTATGACAGAGCCGTATGTCATGATAGTTCATACCTTAATGCATGCTATGTTTGTTCTCAATTTTGAGTGTAATTTACAGGTGGAAGGTATTAGCCTCCGTTGAAGCCAAGCATAGTTCTATATCATTCTTTCACATTCATAAACCCCAAATTGCTATTTCCGTTGGTCAAGAGCTTTAACAAGAGCTGCTAAGGTATCGATTGATTTTACCATACCATTTACAAACTCCGTTTCAGAATCTTTATTAAGTTGTGCTACACTTAGGACTTTGTCTGTGTTGGTAGGTCGGTAAAGGTCTGTCGGAAGATGAAAAGGCATGTAAGCTTGCTTTGCAGCATTGGCTAAAAGAAGTAAGCACTTTTCTCCCACAAAGTTTACATAACAATGTCATCAATTCTCATTTTTGTGGGATTTTCTATATTTACTTTCATTACTCTGAAAACAGGTTGATCCTCGACATCGCTATGGTCATAATCTTTAATTTTATTACACCAAGTGGCTCCAAGCTAACAGTAAACAACCCTTCTTCTATTGGTAAGATTTTCTTTGCTCAGCAAGTAACTCAAACAAACAACTTGATTTCAATTTCAACTTCTAAATTCGACGTTGTTCTCTGGAATATTGCAGGTTGGACATAGGTGAAGGTAAATAAGTAAATCTTGAGAAGTGTCCTAGATAAAAAATTCATCAACAATGCATCAAGTATCTTGGTCCGGTGAGTTTAATCCTGTCTTGTAGGGCATCAGATTTTCTTAAAGGTATTCAAATCTACGCTGGTTTATCTGATCGGCGAGCGGATTCTCTATATTTCTATTTTAAATTTGTAACCAAACAGGAGTGGATAATGGATCTTAGATATTCGTGATGGTTGTGAACTAATCTCTTTTGGTTCAGTCTTGAGGGTAACTTGTTTGATATTCGTAAGACTACTTTACATCTGATGTGGTAAGGTTAAATTGTTTTAAATTTCTTTGTAAAATTCAAAAACAAATACTTGCACTTCTAAGGAGATTATAATTCTTTAGCCGCTTGAGGTAAGAAGAAATGTTAGACAACGTGTTTAATGCAACTCATGAGTTATAAATACAAGTAGAAAGGGAGGCATATGAAGTTGTAATTATGGGAGCTTGGAAAGTTCATCTACAAGCAGAGTGGAAGGATTCTTGATACGAGGGGAGGTCCAAAAGATACCAAGTGGATCTTTGTGCTAAGTGTGTTGAAGGACTTGAACATCGGGATGAAGCAAAAAGGAACTTTTCAACATTCAAGTTTCTTAGCCGGTGGAGCCACATTATCTGCAGGAAGATTAGTGATAGAAGATGGTATTCTAAAGGTATAGATCGAATAAAACGTCATAAATTTGCCAAACCTGCAACCAGTTTTTTCTTAAACTTGGCTTTACTGAATTTAATCTTTTTGCATAATGTAGGCTGTCTGGCCACAGTGGACATTATCTCCCAACAAGGGAGATTTTTTATGAATTTATGACATATCTTGAGCAACACAACATCAATGTCAATATTCTTCAGGTAGGACACAATATTTCTCCTCTTCCCATTACAATAGAAATTTTTCTTTCAAGTGTTTGGGGCTGACATAAGAGCTTTTGTGCAAGAGAAGAAGCCGTCAAGCTAATTAGAAAGTCTTCATGTAAATAACACCTTGGTTGCAATGCTTATCGCATTACGTACCTATCTAAGTGGATTAGTGTCTTAACTTGTTTTGCAGAAATTTCCAAGTAATGGGGAGGATGCATCCTTTGCTAGGAAGGACGGCGTTTTGGTCTTCGTAATAGCTTATCTACACCAAATTTTAGCCAAGCCACCAATGAAGAGAGCAATGTCAAGTGCTCAGACAACATTTGAGTTATTCACCAAGGCTGGACAGCGGGGAGGATCTAAAAACAACACTCAACCTTTGGATACTCCAGAAGATGGATATGAAACAACAGAAGAATATTTATCAGACACAGAACTTTCAGTTTCGAAGCAAAATTTATTTGCCCGTTCTATAATTATTTTTTTGCACTGCGTGTTCCTGAAACTGTATATTGCTGAAACAGAGAAGAAGCAAATTTGATCAAATATGCTGGAAAGAAAATTATACGATCATTCATTACAACCTTCATCTTCTAGTGGAAAGGAAAAGATTGAGACGAAGCAGATGGCAGTTAAAAATAGGATGGCAATGCAGTGGCGGAGCCAGGATTTTGGTTAAGGGTGTTCATATTTTTAGAAAAAGAAGTGGGTCATAAAAAAATATTGTAAACCGTATATTGAAGAAGAAGAATTTTTGAACCAAACTAATCATAAAAAAACATATAAGATAACAAGTTGAAACATATAATATAAAAAAAGTCAACAAAGCAAATTCTATTAATAAAAACTTGATCAGAAAATATAATTACAAGTGCATTCGGCGACGCTTCATCCCTTGAAATGTTTCTATAATACACTCATTAGAAATATTCTTAAATACTCTTTTTTCTATATAAGGCACTATGCAACCATATAAGAATTCATCATCCATTCGATTCTGCAAGTCATTTTTGATATACTTCATTGCCGAAAAAACTTTTTCAACTGATGCAGTGACAACAGGTAGAAGCAAAGCAAACTTCACTAAAAGAAATACAAGAGGATAGGTTAAATGCTTCTTTTTCTCAACCAACTTTCTTGAAAGTTCTCCAAGTCCGCCTAAATTGGAGAATCTTTTATCAATATCACGAACATCAATAATATAATTAACAAGTTGATTCTCAAGAACCCTCATGTTGAACTCATCAAAATCATCAGGATATAATTTAGCCATCACCAATATCTTTTGGATGTCAAAACTAGAAAATGTATCAATTGGATTCAAGCAAGCTTCACCATTAAGCAAATCACTTGTCACCTCATTAAAACGGTCATTAAGTTCTTGTAACTGCCAATCAATAATTTTATAAAACACATCCACACGGTAATGGTGCAAAGTAGTATAATCAACTACTTTACGTCGTGATCTCCCTGAGTTAGCACATGGCTCATCATACTTGGGTAATGGAATACTATGCTTGATACAAAATTTCTCGACCTTTTCTTTGAGCGAATCCCAACCAACAGTCTTTTTAAAAATAGGATCCCATTCATTATCTCGTAATGCTTGCAATCTTCTCTTTGCTACTTTGACAAGAATCATGGCATTAGCAATATCCTGTTCCTTTTTCTGTAATGACACATTAAGATCATTTGTGATTCCTAAAACATCAGTCATCAAATGCAACAAGAAAACAGTCTCAAAAGTTTGACAACTTCTAAGAAATCCCTATGCGCTAGCTTTTTCTTCCGAAGTACTTGCATTTTCAACAAGAGAATCAAGTACATCAACAATGGAGGCAAGGTTACTAATAAAATTTTTAAACGACTTGTAGTGAGATTCCCAACGAGTATCACCGGCTTTAATAAGACCAAGTTCTTGATTCAAACCTCTACCCGTTTCTAGCTCACCCATATCTAATTCCTCTTGGAGTTTTTCTTTTTGATATTCTCGAAATTTATCCACACGTTTAAAGGAAGCTCCCAACACATTCAAAATATTTGAAGTCAATAATACAAGTTCTCCTACTTGAACACACCTTTTAGAAACCGCAATAAGAGTCAATTAAAGTTGATGAGCAAAACAATGAACTGAGTGAGCCGATCTACTTTCTTGTCTAATTAATGTTTTAAGACCACCTAACTCACCTTGCATATTGCTTGCTCCATTATAACATTGCCCTCGTACATAAGCTAAAGTTAAAGAATGGTGAGCAAGTACATCCACAATTGCTTTCTTTAGGGATAAAGCACTAGTATCTTTAACATGAACAAGTCCAATAAATGCTTCCATCATAAATCCCCTTTTATCAACATATCATAAACAAATAGCCATTTGCTCTTTGCGTGATACGTCTCTTGATTCATCAACCAACAAAGCAATGTAGTCACCATCTAAATCCTTTATTATAGCTTTGATAGTTTCAATCTTACACGCGGTCACAATATCTTTTTGAATATCATGAGAAATCATTTTATTATTTTTTGGAGTTTTTTCTAACACAAGGTTTAATGTCATCACATCTATCCTCAAGCTAAGAAAGTGCATCAAGAAAATTACCTTTGTTCAAGAATGATTCACTTTCATCATGACCACAGAGTGCTAAACCTTAATTTAGAAGAAATCGGACCACATCGATTGAAGCATTTAACCGAACTCAATATTCATTCTTACTTTTCTTGTCCAACTTGTAAAATGCCACCTCAATAGATTGTTCCTCCCTCATAAGATCTTCAGACTTCCTTTTTGATTGATTATGAATGCTATTCGGAGGACCAATGTGTGTTGCAAAGCTATCTTTTCTGTGCCAATTTCTAAATCCCTTCGTGGAAAATGTATTACCACCACCTTGATGAATGCTTTCGCCTTGAAATAAATAACAAGGCAAACAATAAGCTGCATCTGCACTTACACTATATTCCAACCAATCAGAATATTCATCAAACCATTTAGAAACAAAATGATGTGGAATTCCAAAAAAGTCTGTTTGAGGAAACTCATGATCTCGAGGTTGGAAAGGATGTTTTAGAATGTATGCCCTTCTTATCTCATCATGAATATTCAGAGGATAACTCAAAATCGGAGGTCTTTCAGCGGGATCAATTTTTAGATCATTTACATCAATTTTTGTCTCTGAGAAGACTGAGATGGTATTTCTATTTGATCAACATCTTCATCTCATCGGGATTGACTTTGAGACGTTGAACTTATTTTTGAAACTTTACGAAAATACTTCTCCAAGCTCATTGAAACCTCAAACTAAAATAAAAATCAAGCGCATCACACTTATTATTCAATTTCAACAAATAAAAAATTATGAATACTTGAAACATTGTCCCATCCTTCCAAATTATATTAACTAGCAAGTTATCTACTAGATAAAATTAAAATGTTGAATTACTTAGTTCAAAACAAAAAAAAAATACACAAAAGCAAGTTTAAGGGAAAAAAATTAAACTAAAAGATAAGAAGAATTGAAGAATACCTTTTTACAATTCACAATTCAATATTCGATGAAGAAAAATTATAATGATAGCCCGTTGAAGCTTTGAAGACTTTAACACCAAATTTCAACTTTTTTTAAACAATAAGGTGGAGAAGATTGTGGATTTGTGGTGAGGAAATAGAGAATAGTTTAGGGCTCGTGAACAATTGAAGGGTTGGGTTTAACACTACTACTTTAGAAATTAGAATTTAAGTTTAACTTGTTCTTTTTTAATTAAAAAAAAAGTGTGCTTTAATTTTATTTTTTTTAAATCACCTTTAGCAGCACTTGAGCTTTCAGCCTTTCACATTAGTTGGGCAATTGGGCTTGGATTTAACACTACTACTTTAGAAATTAGAATTTAAGTTTAACTTGTTCTTTTTTAATTAAAAAAAAAGTGTGCTTTAATTTTATTTTTTTAATATCAGCCTTAGCAGCACCTGAGCTTTCAGCCTTTCACATTAGTTGGTCAATTGGGCTTTCACACGGACCTGTTCCTCTTTTAAAAAGGAAAATAAAAGCAAATGCATCTAATGGGAATCGAACCTACATCACCAACATAAATTTGCACACCCTTAACCACTAGGTTATGCATTTCTATCTTATCAAGGATTTTCATCAGTATATATATAACCATATATATATATATATCTATATTTAACTTATATATCCAAAAAAAATTTCTGACGAAGGGTGTTCATCTGACCACCCTTCGCAAGCCGTAGCTCCGCCCCTGTGGCAATGGTGCGGTGCGGGTTTTTTCTAAAACCGCACCGCACCGCATCACCTTTAAAACCCACATTCATACCCGTGCATAACTGCACCACACCACACCGCACCGCACCGCCCCATGCTTTAATTTTTTCCTTTTTTTTGAAAAAATCGTAACTCCATTGAAAATCATAATATTTTTAAATCTACAACTAGGAAATAATAACTGATTTCTATTATATCACTTTTCACTAAAATTTGTCAAAAAGTATAACATGTACAAGTAATGATCAAATAACATATTTTTATTAAATGAATAGAGATGCTAAAAAAACTATTATAAAATTATTTATTTGTAGTGTTATACATGTCGTTTTAAGTATTATCAATTTTTAAGTAAAGAATACATATAATTTTAGGTATATTCACGAGAACAATACTAATTTTAGTTTTTTTTAATTTAAACCCGCAACCCGCACTGCACCGCACCATTTAAGAAAAAAATTACTTTAACCCACTCCGCACCTGCACCCGCACCACACCGCATAACTTAAAACTCACACCACCCCACATAACTTAAAACCCGCGCCGCACTGCCCCATTGCCATCCCTAGTTAAAAAGCTTCCAACAGTCACGTAAGAGCACACTCAAGGAACTTTACTTAGATAGGATAACAAATAGATGTAAGACAAGTACAAATAATTGTTACTTTCTTTCTTAAGTCTTAACTGGGAAGTTTAATTAGTTTTCTCAAGAAAGTCTTCTTTAGTCTTCTCTAGGAATTTTGCTTTAGTATGTATTGACAGTCCTTGTACAGATGAAATAGATCAGAAAACTGGTCCCAAAATTTTGCTCTGACATCTACTAATTTTTATATCAACAAATTTGTGGTCTGCATACAGCAGATTCAAGAAAATGGGTACACATTGTTTGGAGTTTGACTTTCTGTTGATGAAGGAGTCGATAGAATAATTGTAGTGCAAATTCAAATAAATTTATTGCTTTATGATATAAGGTTCGGAATTTTTTGATAAATCATCATTTAACCAAATTTTGCGTCTTGTAAATTACTATCATTGGGCCCGTGCTGGCGCGGACTATACCCATCTAGTATATATATATATATATATATAGGGTAGACACCCTTAGGTTTAGGATTTGGTTGTTCGTATATTTTTGTCCGTTGTTTATCTCTGGTTCTACTTTTATTTTTAGAGTGTTTTCTATACAATTTATACAAGCTTCTAGGTAACATTTTTTACATTTAGCTCTATTGTCTTTACTTGGATACCAATTACATATACGGCATCTATTGCTATCTAGACCTTTATTTCTTTGAAATTCATGTATACATTCTTGATTAATATTCATTAGATTATTAATCATTAGGTTGCTTAAGTCTAAATCCTCTATTTCTTGACCTAGCTCATTAACTAGGTTGTCCTCGTCTGATTCGGAAGAATCAGATTTTAAATTATCTTTATCATTTATGTCAATACTTATTATTGAGTATATACTTTCTGTATCTGACATATATTCATCTACATTTAATAAAGTTTCTTGGAAATCTTCTATTAGTTGAGAATTTCTAGTTCTATTATTATTTCTCTTAGGACATACGTTGGCTAGATGGTCTATACTGTCACACGTATAACATTCTAGTTTATTTTTATAATTTCTGTCGTTTCTATATTTTCTAACATGTCGATCTCTATTTAATCAAGGTTTTTTAGCCTTTGACTTTCTTAAGAAGTATTGTTTTCTACTATATGGTTTCTGATTATTTCTTTTCTTATACTTTTTATGTTGTTTTTTATCATAATTTTGGGTCGTGTATATAACAGATTTACAGAAATTCATTTCATTTTTTTTCAATTGTTTTTGTATTTGTATGTTTGTACATTTTTCTGTTAATATATCCATTATATGTTGTGTTCTATGTCCTATTGTCTATTTTAAATTTGGGTTAGCAACTACCCTATCTCTCTTATACCATCTATCTTCTATTTCTCTTCCTAAGGCTCCTGGTAATTTATTAAACAATTTTTTGCCTAATTCTTCATTAAAGGTATTTCCACTGACAGTACAATAATAAAAGTAGTCTTGTAGGAATTTCTTTATATATACCCAATGTGAAATACTTAATTGTTCTAGTTTGATTAATGCTTCCTTTTGTAGAGCTAATAATCCACTATTTGGATCTTTTCCTGTTAATAACATATGCATTTTATTTGTAAAATTATAGGGATTTGGCCCCATACTTAATAGAACCTGGAAGTCATAGGGGCAGTTTGTCTTAAAACTCTCCCATGTAGCTTTTGCAGATTCCCCTAGAAAAGTTTCTAAATATTTATACATTGTTTCTGTATTTGTTTCTGAACAAAAGTCTTATGTCCAGATCTTATTTTAGTTTTTGATGAAGAGCAACCTTCATCTTCACTTTTTGGCAAAGTGACAGCCATGAACGGATTTGATTTGTCTTTACCGATCACCGTTTGAATCGGACTAGCTGTACCAACATCCGGTACAGTGGATTTCTGAGCATTTATTGGGAAATGCACACCCTTCTCATCCATTTTTTGAGGAGATGGAGAACTCTAAGTTGGGGTCTGAGTTTGTGCATCAGTTTTGCTTACTGGAGTCTGCTGTCTGAGTTTTGTTTCTAACATTTGTATGTGAAAATATAAACTATAAGAACAAACTTGAAAAACAATAGGAAAGAGGGAGTACTGAGTAGGTTTTACAAAATTGATATAATCAAAAATCAAAAATTTCGATCATTAATTCACTGTCTTACTGTCTCTATCTCTGTTTAGAAAATATCTGTCTCCATTTATCATTGAAATATAGTTTTTATTGAAATATCCGACTATTTTGGTATCAGAGCGAGAAGGTTTTGGGAACATTACCTACTAACTCGCAAAAGTTCGTAAACTTTATATGAAAAGACATAGATCATTTCAAGATATAAGGTGTAGTTATTTCTATCTATATAGAGAAATTAGAAAAAGAAACAACATATTAACTAGAAGACGTAATTTAGAAGAAGGTCAAAAAAGGCTACTAAAAGTTAAAAGAGTACATACAGTTTGTTATAACGACTTATTGAGCGCTGTAAATTGGGAAATACAAGGTTGTGAGAGAGACTTAGAAAATAGTACTTCAGCAATAAAGTGGCTTAAAGAACGCATTAGGAGAAAAGCTTATCAATTAGGATAATAAATGCCAATTAGATATATTGAGTGTATACGAGAAATACAAAGTCAATATTATAGAGAATTTATATATAAACATCAACTTGTAAAAATCCGAAGACAATTTGTAGAAAGATTAGAGCTGTTAAATAAAGAAATAAGAAATCTAGAAACAGATATTTTAAATTTTAAGGAAACAGACGAAATAATTACCATAACATCTAACTATTATAAAAAAGCATTAATTAGCGAACAATCTAGGTTGATAGAAAATATTTAAAAGTGAGAACATTCTTAGAAAAGTGATTGAACTTTTTACCCTTCTTTAAAAGATTGTCCTTTAGACAAAACTGTCTTTTCACTATTTTTAATTTATTATTTATTTATTTTTATTATATTAACTAGACTCCTAAAATATATGAAAGGAAAATTAACTAATATTTTGCTTTGTACTGATCAATCAAAAAAATTCAACATATGTATATATATATATATTTTCTTTGTTTTCATTCAAGTCATTCTTTAGGTCAAAATTTTCGCTCAGATAAGAATTATTTTTATCAAAATCGAAGTTTTGTGATCAATATTGTATTATTTAATCAAAGCTTTGTGATCACTATTGTATTATTTTGTTGTAGTTTACAGGTCGTAGATGAATTTCTTTTGAAGAATTTTTTGTGTAAAGATTAGGCTTAATTGTACTGTCTTAATATCTCTATTAGTTTTATTATTTTGTGGTAGTTTACAAGTTATAGATGAATGTCCATCGGCTTGGAGGAATTTTTGTGTGTAAAATTTAAGCTTAATTATATTATTTTGATATCTCTTTTATCGTTTTATTTTGTTGTAGTTTACAGGTGCTAGATAAATGTCGGTCGACTTTGAAGAATTTTTTAAGTAAAGGTTAGGTTTGATTGTATTGTTTTGATATCTCTACTTTGAGAATTTTCTTTTTTGTGTGTGTGTGTAAAGGTTAGGTTTAGTTGTATTATTTTGATATCTCTATTATTGTATTGTTTTATTAGAGTTTACAGGTATTAAATAAGTGTTGGACGGCCTTGAGAAAATTTTTGTGTAAAGGTTAGATTTAATTGTATTATTTTATTATCTCTATCATTGTATTGTTTTATTGCATTTTACAAATGGTAGATTTTTTGGTAAAGGTTATATTTAATTAAATAAATTTTCCATCATTACATATTCAAAAGATGTTGAATTTAATTATTGTATTCGCTTTATTATTTTTACAAATTTCCTATTTAGTGCAATGTTGGAACTCATTAAAGTGAGGTACACGTGCGAGGTGCGTATAACTAAACTAGTATATATATATATATATGCATATGTGTACCAACACAGAACAAACTTGTATAGATACATAATTATACAAAAAATTTCATATATACATCAAAAATATATTCCCACTACATTCATATGTATATAAAATAATACAAATGTAAAAAATATACTATGCATGCCCACATATAATAATCTACACAACTGAATACAATTAAATCACCTGTATACAATTATTAAATTCATAAAAATTGGATCAAATATCCAATTATGAAAGTAATTCATCAAGATTTATTCTGTGAAATTGACAATTCGATTTTCAAATTATACATTCTATTTTATGAAAATAAATGAAATTTGAAGAAACTTAGCGGCTCATTTAGAGAATACCTAAGAAAATCAAAAGAAAAGAAATTTATATACCCAAAAAGATTAAAGATTACCGCAAAATCTTCAATGCATATTACTATGAATGTTTATGAATGAGAAATTACTCTAGAAAATCATCAATGCAAACCCACAACAGATATTTAGGAGAGGACAAAAAATTGATTGATTTGGGAGACTTTTTTTTTTTAGATATGTTCAAGAAGAGTGCATAAGTTAATGTTGCAAAACTAACAAATTAGATAAAAGAGAGATTATGAAAAATTAATTACACGAGGGAGAGTATTATTTGTTATATACATTACATATTATATTTGTATATAGAGGCCCAAAAAAATAGTTTTAGAATTAATGATAATTATGTAGGATAATTTTTTAAAATCTTATCAAACTATGTAATTAAGAAATTATTTTATTTATGATGTGTAATTTTTTCAATTAAAAATAGTAAAAATTATCTATATAACGACATGTTTACTGTATTTACCAAAAATTCCAACTATTTTTAAAATTTTAGAAAATCCGTACATGTAGCCTTTGATGATACATATAACTTATGTTAACATACATCCTACAAATACATCTAATGATTAAACTAATTAGCATATTTTAAGGGATGTAACGGCTAACTAGCATTAATATAGCAATTAACCTAACTAATTATGGTAAAAACTCAATAAAATTTCATGAAAAAAGGTAATTTGTTTGTTATTCCAACCTTTTAAACAAATTCTCTTCCATAATCAGTTTTCAAACTATTTGAACGACTTTTTTTGTTTTTCTTGATTTTGTTATAACTTTAGCTACCAACTCTTCTATCGTTCTAAATTCTTGAGTTACTCCGTTGTCATCGGTGGTTGATGACGGAGGTTGTAGTAGAGTTTCCGGCGACCCATCAATCAAAGGTTAGAATTACACAAATTTGTTCTCCGATAAGAAATTCAATGATATTATACTGTTATTGGATGATAATCAGGTCATTCAAGATGAATTTCTCGGAGCGAGAGTTTCTTGGATAAACAAAGTTGAAAGATTTGGAGGAGTTTGTAATCAGAGTTTTTTGCTGAGGTATAAGAAGAAGGATAAACAGAGGACTCGTCGACCCTATCTTCAGCATATTCATACAATTTTTGATGATATTGAATAATGAAGAAGAGAATTGAAGTTGTTTATGAATAATGGGTCATCGAAAAATCCTGTAAATGGACGGTGGAAATCTATTCCTTTTACATATCCGTTTACTTTGGATAACATAGCCATGGATCCCGATCTCAAGAATAAGGTGAAATCTGATGTGGACAATTTTAGACCGAGATACATATTTAGATACTAAAGATACTTTTTTCAATTTATTGTATCTCTTGTTCTCTATTTATGTCTGTATATGTATTTTCTATTTTTAAGTTTTAGTGAAATAAGCATATCAAAGATACATGTTAGTAAGTTTAAAGATACATATTGTGTACGAGGGTGATTTGTATGTATCTCACATTATTTTTATTTTGATTCAATTATAAATACCAAAAATACATATTCTGTAAAATAATAGATACATTTTAAACTTTTTGTATATCTGATTTTGTGTTATTGTGGATTTATGTATCTCTTGTTATTTCAGATTTGGGCAATTTTAGGCTTAGATACATATTTAGGCATACATGATACTTTTTTCAATATCTTGGATCTCTTGTTATCTGTTTAAGTTTTAGATGTAACTCTTGTTTTTAAGTTTTAGTGAAATTAGCATACCAAAAAGACATGTTAGAAAGCTTAAAGATACATATTATGTATCTAACATAAAATTGATTATTTTTTTATGTAACACTTTTGTAGTTATGTTAAGTTGATCGAGATACATATTTTATCATATATGATATATTTTTCATGTTCTTGTATCTCTGGTAATTTGAGTATGTATAAATATGCATCTCGTGATGTTTTAGTTTTAGTGATATAAGCTTACAAAAGATTATGCAGTGTATGTATCTCTCATAATTTTCTGTGCATGATGGTACAGTGTATGTATCACTCATTATTTTTTCATTATGTTAAAATTCATCTTAATTTTTGTAATAGATTATGAAGTTTATTTTGTATGATTGCAGTTCTGTCCTAAAATATCATTTGGAGGATTGTATATGGATATTTAAGGAATCATGTCGGCGGGAGACTGACCTCTTTAAGTGGATATAGTCTTATTGGTTGGAGACTATGTTACTAAAATCTCAAAAACTAATGTCTCGATCTTGCCGGATCATTAAAACATGCACGCACCATTTTTAAAGAGTCCGGGTAACATAAATTAGACGTGATTCAGTTGAAAGGAGAAGAAAAGAAGTGTTTTTGCCTTTTACTTGTACTATACTATTTTCTGTTTGTAGAGAGTTTATCATATTCTTTCTTTTTAGATTTTACAAGTCCATCCTATTGTATATGCCTCAAATTCGCCATGAAATTCAAGGAAACATTGTTCAGTTCTATAGCATGAAAAAACTCACTTAGAATTATAAGATGTGAAAACACTAGATGCTTTCTATATTGATCCGTTTAAGCTTTGGTGAATAGAGTTATCGGGTATCTGTGTTGTTGGTAAATAGCAGATATCCCATAAAATATTCATGGTGCGTGCAAATCGCCCGAACACTATTTTTGAGTACAATACTATTTTCTTACGTAGAAAGTTTTTTTTTTGTTCTTCTTTTTTAGTTTTTTCAAGTCCATCATATTGTATATTTCCCAATCTTTCTTTAAATTCATATATGCATTTTTTGTACTATAACTTGAAAAGACTTAATAAGGATCATAAGTTGTCAGAATCTGTAACTTTTTTTTTTCTATTCTACAAACTTTACTTCTAAAGAATTTTAATTTCTAATGAATCTTGAGTTTTCCTGCTTAGCACTTTGTCAACATTATTTTTGTTTTCTCTCTCAATTATAGTACTTTTACAGCGTGATACTTGACAATTTGCATAAGTTAGTCAAAACAGAAGCCTATCCTTATCAACGTGCATTTAACATTTTGGATCCGTCTTTGATTGGCTTAGAAACAAAAGTAGTTTGTTTTCTGAACATAGTGAAAGTTCATATATAAAGATACTCAATAAACATACATGAAGTTCATACCCCTCAATTCAAATAAAATTTATGTCAGTAAAATATGTTAATGAAAACTAGTACATTTTCCTAGACATATTATATAAATCTTTGACTGCTTTCAATAAAATAATTTGATTTAATACAAAGTGTCATAGAGCTATAAATCCTTGATGATATTAGTGGATAAGACCTCGTCATTATATATGGGGCAAACCAGCAAAGAAATATATAGAGAAGTATGAACATCAAGAAAATATATATAGGCAATTACAAAAGATACATACATTTACAATAACATAATACCAGAAATACAAAATGCTTAAATTGTATCTATTATTTTATAGAATATGTATCTTTGATATAAGTAATTGAATTAAAAAAAAAAAATAATGCGAGATAAATATAGCATACCCCTCATACACAATATGTATCTTTAAACTTACTAACATGTATCTTTGGTATGATGATTTCGCTAAAACTTAAAAACAAGAGTTACATGTAAAACCTAAACAGATAGCAAGAGATACAAGATATTGAAAAAGTATCATGTATGTCTAAATATGTATCTAAGCCTAAAATTATCAAGATCTAAAATAACAAAAGATACATAAATTCACAATAACACAAAGTCAGATATACAAAAAACTTAAAATGTATCTGTTATTTTGCAGAATATGTATCTTTGGCATAAATAATTGAATCAAAACAAAAAATTATGTGAGACACATACAAAAAACCCTTATACACAATATGTATTTTTAAACTTACTAACATGCTTTGATATGCTTATTTAACTAAAACTATAAAAACAAGAGATACATATAAAAACGTAAACAAAGAACAAGAGATAGAAGAAATTAAAAAAAGTTTCTTTAGTGTCTAAATATGTATCTCGACCTAAAATTACCCACATCAGATTTCACCTTATTCTTGAAATCGACATCCATGTATATAATATCCAAAGTAGACGGATGTGTAAAAGGAACAGATCTCCACCGTTTATTTACAGGATTTTTCGACGACCCATTATTCATAAACAACTTCAGTTCTCTTCTTCGTTGTTTAATATCAACGAAAACAGTATGAATATGTTGAAGATAGGGCTGAAGAGTCCTCCGTTTATCCTTCTTCTTAATCCTCAGCAAGAAACTCCGATTACAAACTCCTCCAAATCTTTCAACTTTGTTTATCCAAGAAACCCTCGCTCCGAGAAATCTTGAATGACCTGATTATCATTAAATAACAGTATAATATCATTAGATTTCTTACCGAAAAACAATTAGTGTAATTCAAATCTTCGATTGATGGCAACAAATTGACATAAAGAAAAACTCTCTTGTAAAACTGATTTTCTTGTCCATTTTCGTTCAGTTCGGCAACTTTAAGGTACAGATGAACACGAATTCTGTCATCAACCCAATTTATCCATTTTCGTAACACGAAAATCAACGTTGTTTTGTATAAGATAAATCTAAGAAGAAATAAAAGGCGAGGGATCAAGAACAATAGGAAAAGTATATTCACAACCCATATGTGGAGGAAAAAATGGGATTGAAACCAGACCCTGAATTATTGGTGTAGGAGGAGAAATCGTTCTTAATTTGGTAAAATAAGGGAGTAGAATGAGGGGACTTTTAACATGTATCTCAATTTTTAGTAAAAATAATAAATGTTGAAATGTATATAATATTTTTAAAGTGAAGAGATTTTTAGTAGTTTTGAAACTTAAGTTGTTGTTTTACATAATTTGTTCTTAAAAATATCATTGAGGGAGTACTTGCTCTTTGTAAAGCAACTACAAATCAATTCCATCACCCGATGACATTGAATGAGCCAATATGAACGCAAATGGACCAACCACAATGGGCTTTCTTAATTTTTTTTTGCATGGAAGTGCTATTTTTGTACTTATCCTAAAGGAATATAGAGACCAAATCGAACTAACTCTACAAATTTGAACGTGTTGTTCATATCTTGGAGAAGGTCATCATGTTATGTCATAAATTCAAAATTATGATGGGTAGTTCGATACACCATTTTAAAGATATGTTTAGTAGCGAAGAGACCATTTCTATTTCAAATTTGGTTGGTTATAATATTTTTAAGAATATTTTTTAAAAAAAGTATTTTTTAAGAAGAAAAGAAATTATAGTTTTAGATCAAGTAGGAAAAATAAGTTGGTAAGTGACTTTTCAAGTTCATTATCTCATGATTCTCATCTACACTCACTCAATTCCTCTGCCCCACCCGTGCTCTCCATAACCCTACTCCCTATTCCATCTCACTCCTCATTTTTTTAGATTACATATGAATTTATTTTGAAATAAATATTTTTTTTAGTTTACTTCTTGTTATAGAATGAGAAAAGACATGATTTCCCTTTTGAACTTGTCCTCCCAACTCACTTTAGCACTTAAACTAAGCTTTCGTTTATTTACCCTCCTTAACATCTTTAAAGTGTATTTATTTTACCACTAATGCTAACATGGCATTTTTTTTAAAAGAGGCGCGTTTATTATTTAAAAAACAGATTTTTCTTCTTTATTTCCCACTTATTTTACATATATATATATATATATATATATATATATAAAAGAAAATACTTCTTTCTTCTTCAATACCCCCACCCCCTTTCACCTCTCATCCCCAACCCGCACCCCACGTCCTACACCCCACATCATTTTCTTCTCCAATACATTAACAAACAACACCCATTTTCTACAGCAATTAATTCCTCCATTAACAACCTCAAACACATTCTCCAACAACACTTTCCTTCATTTTTTTTTTCATTTTTCTCCATTAATACATTCTCCAACGAAGAAATTGAAGAAATTAAATTGCTTCATTAATTCAGTTCGCAGAATAACAAAACTGAAAGAAATTTTCATAACTTTTATTTTTAAAATTCATTGTTCCTTCTCTATTCTTTATTTATGTTTACATCTTCAAGGATGAATTTGGTGGTTGAAAACGTTGGGAGAGTTGGATTGAAGGTTGAGATGGTGTTTAATGGAGGAAAAATTTAATTTAATATTTTTGTGATTTTTCTCTAATGATGTTAATTAAGGAAAATGAAAAAAAAATAGGAGGTGGGAATGGGGGTTGGCTGGAAGAAGAGAAAGAAAAAGAGGGGGAAGGGGCGGGGGCGGGGGTGGGTGGTTTGAAGAAGAAGGAAAATGAGGAATGGGGTGGAGGAAAATTGAAATCGAAGGTGGGGTGAGAGGTTGTTAATGGAGGAAAATAGAGAATAATGGAGGTGGGGTGGGTTTAATGGAGGAGGAGAGCTGGTGGGGCGGGGGGGAGCAGAAACGTAAAGAGGGACGGGGTGGGCAGGGTGGGGTGGGGTGTGTGAAGAAGAAAGAAAATGGGGGTGGGGGTGCCTTTTTTGTTTAATATATATATATATATATATAAAAATAGTAAATATATATTTGTTATTTTAAAAAAATATATACAAAAATAATGTGTGGGGATTAATTTTTTTAAGAAAAATCGAACTTCTTATATGGCAATGATGTGGCGTTGATGTGTAGGCGAGTGTAGCACACTCTCCGTTGTGAGAGTGGTATTCAGTTTTGAGGGGTGAAATTAATACGCTTTAAAGATGTTAAGAAATTAAATAAATAGAAGTTAAGTTTAAGTGTTAAAGTGAGTTGGAGGACAAGTTCAGAGGTGGATGGGAAAAATGTCTTTTCTACATAATTATGGTGTAAAGTCCAAACTACTCTTCTTCATGATGTATAGTTAATCATCCACTATTCTTTGTTATTATTATATTTAATTCTCAAGTCATTTAGTCCGTGTTGGGATCAAAATTTTCACCAAGAATATTCATAAGCGAACATACAAACTACTCAAAAGTCAATTATCATATTTATGACAACTTTTTATATGTCTTAATATAATATTATAAGTAAAGGCATAAGAGTTGATATTTTACCCAGTCAAAACTTTTAAAATACTTCATACTTTTAAGAATAAGAAATTCTCTTTTCTCGTCTCTCTAATATTTTGTCTCTACTCCTATTTTTTTTTATATACTTATATTATTCTCTTTTAGTTTAATTTTAAAAGACTTGGCAAATACTAAAAAAAAAAAAAGTTTCATTTGCTTTCCAGAAAAATATCAAACACACCATTAATCTAGAATAAAATAGGGGAAAATATAAAAGTTATTCTCAACTTTATTTTGAAAAGACAATGCATGCACTTTTAACTTTCCAATCGATCTTTGACTTTGTTGTTCTTATTTGAAGGGGAAAACTATTCTCCACCAATTGAACCTAAAATCATCCATAATGTATAAAGTGGATTATCTTCACATCAACATCAACATAGGAAAACTTTGAAAAAATATATTTTTATTTTTTTCATAAAATTCCCTAGTGCACCATCTTTATCAATCCTCACCCTACTTCCCCCCTCTCCTTTTCATTACTAAAGCTACAAGCCAAGTCAATCTAAAAGTCATAGAGGATTTTATAAGTTAGAAAGTTTATTAAAGATTTCAACATGGTCTTGTCTTCCTCCTCCATCTTTTTTAAGCCAAACTTTGTTATTTAATACTCCGTCGTTCTAATTTATATGGCATATTTTGCTTTTTTAAAATTTAAATATATCTATTTTTAATTAAAAAATTTCATATATTTTTAGATATTTTGAATAGTCAATTATTATGATTTACAGTACTTTTTACCTAGTTTTCATATCTATAAATTTTATTAAAAAAAAAAATCATGTTCAAATTCATAATCAAACATTCAAACTTATCTTGAATTGATCTTATTGAACCATGGATGGAAAATTCTTTTGTTCTCATTTGACAAGTTTTTTTTATTTTAAAGTCTCCTTTGTGGCTTTATATATGATGCCTAGTCAAAGATGTGTGCTCAAACTCAAGGGGCATAAATGAAGCTATATGAGCTTTGTGTATATTCATGCAACGTGTTTTTTTTTTATTTACCTTTTTTGATTTAGAAACTTAGTCGTGAATGTTTTGTAGTAGAAGTAACATGAAACCTAGCAACGTAATATTATCGTTGAAATCACTTTCCTCCTAAATCCCAAATCGGGGTTCAATGCGTCAAGACTCGAGCTCGGGGGCTGCCCATCCAAGGAACAAGCTTTGAAGTGTACAGAACAAGCCCCACAAGCTCCAAAACTGTTCACTGTTCATCCGCGTTCACTGTTCATCCGCCCTTTGCAAGAGTTTTTTAGTCATTTGTAATAAGTTAACCTAGGTATAAATAGAACCTCATTAGGTCATTTTGGGAGATTTTTGGAAAATATATTTTGTAGCCTCTTTGAGAGTCTTTAGCAAGGTGGAATCCTTGGACAAGGTGGAATCCTTGTGTTGATCATTTGCTTAGAAACGGAGATTACTTGAAAATTCCAGTTCCCTTGAGGTCACGTAAGAGATAGGTTTAGGTTGTGTGTGATATTAAAGGTCCAAAAGTGGAATAAGCTTTTGGGTTGTTAATATTATACCATCCCTTTGTCTATCTATCTATCTTTACTTTCTTGTAATCGTTTGTCTATATCTAGTGTAATCCGTTTGTGTTCTTGTCTTGTAACCATGTGTTGTTGTTATTGCATCTTGTTCATCAAGTGTTGTTGCTGTTTTAGTGTGTTTTACTCTTAATATCACTTTCCTTCTTGTTCTTTTTGCGAATCCGAGAGAGGTCATCAAAAGGGTCCATAGTTCTTGAACTAGTGGACTGATTTTGGTGTTTGTGTTGTTGTGTTCTTGGGGAGTTTGGTATCAAAAGGTTTCGATTTATAAATAAGGAATCTCTTGTTAGAAAGCACTTGGCGTTTAGGGGCGGATCTACATATAAGGTAGGGGGTTCGGATCGATGAAAAATTATACTATATATACATGGTTAAAATTATTTTTTATGTATATATAGTAGATGTCGAACCCCTTCGGTTAGTTTGTATATTCACTTGTGAACCCCCTTGGTGTCAATCCTTGCTCCTGCTGGGTTCAATTGGTGCGAATAGAAAATGGAGGGACATAACCCTTTGAGAAAAAGACACATTATTTTGAAAAAAGAGTGTCTATTCGGATAGTTGTGTCTGTTTAGAAAAAAAACACAATATTTTGAATTAACAGACATGACTCTTCCAAAGGATACACCTTTTCGGATGAACCATTGCCACCTTTTGGAAGGGGCATTTTATGGTTATATAAACCTGCATTTTTTTCACAGGTTTAGTATGAAAAATTTCTGCATAAGAAAAATATTCTATTGCTTCTGAAAACTATGTGTGATCATCTCCCGTTGAGAGAGTTCGAAGAAAACCAGAAAGTTTGAGGTACCGCTACATTCTAGTTGTGAAGCCATTTTATCCTGGGAGGAAAATTCCGCAACCTCGGGTACTTGAGGGGAATTATTTCCTTAAGGACACTCCGTGAATTCGGAGGACTTGACTTTTTTTTGCTTCATCTATTTTTTCTTTAAGAAACTGAAAACATACTTCTTTGAAAGGTCATTTTAATCTTGTGTTGAAGGTGTTGGACAACTTCATAAGTGTTCTTGATTTATTCTTGAACTTGTGTTGAAGTAGTGTTGCGAAAATACAGATTTTTTTACCCGAAATACAACAATCCTAAGGAAATAATTTACTAATCTGTATTATTTCATTTACTATTTTTTCAGTAAATAGTTGAACTTCATATTCATAGTTCTTCAACTTTTTGAACTTGTGTTTGAAGTTCGTGAAACTTCATTCTGATAGTTTATAAGTTGGTTGAACTTGTGTTGAAGTTTTTAACATTTGGTTTTGCTATTTTTCAGAAAAAAGTTTGAACTTCATTTTGTTGATGTTCATAAGTTGGGTTGAATTTATTGTTAAAAGTTCAAAGTTATAAATACAGAGTTAAAATTTCATTTGATTGTTCATATGTTAATTTGAACATGTGTTTGAAGTTATTATTGAAAAATACAGATTTTATCAAAATTGAGTAAAACAACAATCTTAAGGAATAATTTTTAGAAAAAGAGAAAAAAAGTTTTTTTTGGCTTGTTTGGTGAAATTTTTTTTTCACTAAAGTTTTTTTTTGAATCTGTATAGCTTGGTTTCTGGAGATTAAAGCTTTTAGTTTTCTACTCCGTTTGAACTTAACTAGTGATTTGAAGAAATAAAATCTTCATCACAAGTTAAAGATCACTCGGTTGACAATTGAAAATCATAAAATCTCCATCATTTAACTAGAAACAAGAAGTGTTTAAAGTTGCTGTAATTTTTTAATAAGTATTTCGATATACTTAAGGTACTGTCTTGTGGTGACAGAAAAAATGACGACTGATAGTCAAATGCATGATGCTGGAATGACTATGGCGGCAACTAGTATTGCCACGACGAGTCATACTAATGCTCCGCAAGCTATGACACCGGCGGAGATATCTGAAAAGTTCACGGGTATTGACTTCAAGAGATGGAAGCAGAAAATGTTCTTCTACCTCACAACTCTGTGTCTTTAAAGGTTCACGGTTAAGGAAGCTCCGGAGGTGCCCGAGGGAACCACTGAAAAAGAATACTTTGTGATTGTAGAGGCTTGAAAACACTCAGATTTCCTTTGTAGGAATTATATCTTGAGCGGTCTCCAAGATGACCTTTACAATGTGTATA
The DNA here is from genome assembly GCF_002878395.1 of Capsicum annuum. Classification (NCBI taxonomy): domain Eukaryota; kingdom Viridiplantae; phylum Streptophyta; class Magnoliopsida; order Solanales; family Solanaceae; genus Capsicum; species Capsicum annuum. Next base: position 200,677,879 of record NC_061111.1, on the reverse strand, counting down.
GCGGAACCAAGACTGCAAAAGAGTTATGGGGAGTGCTAGAACGGAAGTATAAGACAGAGGATGTCGAAACTAAAAAGTTCTTTGTTGCAAGATTCCTTGAGTACAACATGATAGACAACAAGTCTGTTGTTTCCCAAGTGCAGGAACTGCAAGTGATCATCCATGATCTCCTAACGGAAGGTATGATTTTGACAAATACTGTTGTTGAACAATTTAAAAATCTTCTTAGTATTCACATGAACTTTATTGTAAGTTTGATTGTGAATGAAGCATTTCAAGTAGCGGCAATAATAGAGAAGCTACCACCTATGTGGAAAGACTTCAAAAACTATTTGAAACAAAAACGTAAGGAGATGTCAGTCGAAGATCTTATTGTACGACTACGCATTGAAGAAGATAACAAGGCTGCAGAAAGAAGGTCAAGAGGCAATTCTGTAATGAGTGGAATAAACATTGTAGAAGATGACTAAAACAACTCTAAAAAGAAAAAGAAAGATGGAAATGAAAGCAATCAACCCAAGAAGAAAATCAAGGGAAAGTGCTTCAATTGTGGTAAGATTGGCCACAAGTCTACGGATTATCGTGCCCCGAAGAAAGGGAATAAGAAGGACCAAGAAAATCTGGCTAAGTCTAAGAAAGAAATGGATGATCTGTGTACTATGCTTTCCGAATGCAACTTTGTGGGAAATCCTCGCGAATGGTGGATGGATTCTGGTGCCACCCGCCATGTTTGTGCTAAAAAGAAGTTATTTTCGATGTTCTCCCCAGCTCAAATAGAAGAAAAACTCTACAGGACAAACTCTGCTACTGCAAAATTGGAAGGAACAGAAAAAGTGTGCTTGAAGATGACTTCCAGCAAAGTGTTAACACTTAACCATGTCTTGTATGTTCCTAATTTACGAAAGAATTTGATTTCTGTTTCACTTCTAGACAAGAACAGATTCAAATGTGTATTTGTTTTCAAAAAAATTGTACTTAGTAAAGGAGAAGTGTATGTAGGAAAAGGCTATCTCAATGAGAGCCTATTCAAAATGAATGTAATGAATGTTGAAATCAATAAAAGTTTAAATTCTTCTTACTTGCTTAAGTCTCCCAATTTGTGGCATGAACGACTAGGCCATGTTAATTACAAAACATTAAGAAACTGACTAACTTAAAAGTTTTGTCAAACAATGAGTGCAATAAATCAAAATGTCAAATATTTGTGGAATCAAAGTATGCTAAGCATACGTATAAGTCCGTTGAAAGGAATTGAAATCCCTTAGACTTAATCAACACAGAAATTTGTGATATGAAGTCAACACCATCTCGTGGTGGGAAAAAGTATTTTAACTTTTATTGACGATTGCAATAGATACTATTGTGTCTACTCACTAAACAGTAAGGATGAAGCAATAGATGCGTTTAGCCAATATAAAACAGAATTTGAAAATCAGTTAGAGAAAAAGATCAAAACGATAAAAAGTGATAGAGGTGGAGAATATGAATCTCCCTTTGCCCAAATATGTGTAGAGAATGGAATTGTCCATCAAACTACGACCCCATTTTTACCTCAGTCTAATGGTATTGCGGAAAGGAAAAACCGAACCTTGAAGGAAATGATGAATGTCTTGCAAATAAGTTCAGGTTTACTACAAAACTTGTAGGGGCAAGCTATCTTTACAACTAACTGAATACTCAATAGAGTGCCCCATAATAAGACACAATCAATTCAATATGAAAAATGGAAAGGAATGAAACTCAACTTGAAATATTTCAAAGTATGGGGGTGTCTAGCGAAGATACAAGTTTCTATGCTTAAAAGAGTAAGGATAGGACCTAAAACGGTGGACTGTGTGTTCATAGGATATGCTAAAAGTAGTAGAGCATGTCGTTTTTTGGTTCATAAATTTGAACATCTAGATATCAATGAAAATACGATAGTTAAATCAGATAATGCTGAATTCTTTGAACACATTTATCCGTATAAAACTAGACATGAACAGTCTAGTGGGGGGTCTAAACAACCTCGAGATGAACCAAGTGAGGATGTACATAATGATGAGAATCCCAGACATAGTACACGTCAAAGAAACTCAACTTCGTTAGGATCGAATTTTGTAATATTTCTCTTAGAAAATAAGCCTCAAACATTTAGGAAAGCGATGTCATCGCCAGACTCATCCTTTTGGAAAGAGGCAGTGAATAGTAAGATTGATTCAATTTTAAGCAACCATACGTGAGAGTTGGTTGATCTTCCTCCAAGAAATAAACCTTTAGTTTCTAAATAGATCTTCAAAAGAAAAATGAAAGATGATGGTACTATTGACATATACAAGGCAAGACTTGTTGTAATAGGCTTTAAATAAAAGGAAAGCCTTGATTACTTTAATACACACTCGCCTGTAATGAGGATAACGTCAATTTGAATGTTAATTGCCTTGGTGATCCATCAAATGGATGTGAAAACAACATTCCTAAATAGAGAATTGGAGGAAGAAATTTACATGGAACAACCTGAGGGTTTTGGGGTTCCAGAAAAAAAAAAAAAGTTGTGTAAACTTGTTAAGTAACTATATGGATTAAAACAAACACCTAAACAATGACATGCAAAGTTTGACCAAATCATGTTGGCAAACGGATTCAAAATAAATGAATGTGATAAATGTGTTTACATCAAAGACACTCCAAATCACCAAGTCATTGTTTGTTTGTATGTTGATGACATGTTGATCATCAGTAGAGACATTTCTGACATAAATGCTACGAAACGACTGCTCGAGATCGAGTTTGGTATGAAAGACCTTAGAGTTGCGAATGTGATCTTAAGAATAAGAATCCATAGAACTCCCCAAGGGTTGTCATTTTCACAGTCTCCTTGCATTAAAAAGGTACTTGACAAATTTAAGTATTCAGAATTTGGTATTGCCAAGACTCCATTGGACGTGAACTTTTCACATCAAAAGAATGAAGGTGAAAGTAGCTCACAGTTGGAGTACACAAGAGTGTTGGGATGTTTAATGTATATCATGAAATGTACACGACCAGACATAGTATGTGCTATTAGTAAGTTGAGTCGGTACACGAGTAATCCTAATAAAACTCATTGAATGGCAATGAAAAGAGTTTTAGGGTATCTTAAATACACTCAAGACTATGCTTTGCATTATAATAAATATACCGCGGTACTTGAAGGATATAGTGAAGCAAATTGAATCACTGGATCGAATGAAGTAAAATTCACGAGTAGATATGTATTTACTATCAGTGGAGGAGCAATCTCTTGGAAATCATTCAAACAGATATATATTGCTCGCTCTACACTGGAATCAGAATTTATCTTATTAGATAAAGCCAGTGAAGAAGCAGAATGACTCTGAAATTTCTTGGAAGATATTCCTTATTGGCTTAAACCAATGGCACTAGTATACATACACTATGATAGCCAAGCGGCAATAGGTAGGGCAGGGAGCATGATATACAATGGTAAAACTCGTCACATAAGACGGAGACATAATATCTTTAGAGAACTTCTCTCTAGTGGAATTATCACTATTGACTATGTAAAATCAAAGGATAATGTGTCGGATCCACTTACAAAAGGCCTGTCTAGAGAAGGAGCTGAGAGGACATCCAAGGGAATGGGTTTACGGCCCAAGACAAGTCAGCATGGCGGTAACTCTATCTAGCAGACTGGAGATCCCAAGAGTTAGGTTCAAGGAGATCAAACAAAGTTGTGTCTGACAAGTTCAACATTGTCAATATACCCAACCATTCTCATGATGTAGACAATGTTTAGTAAAAAATGATAAGACTTATGATGTGAAGTCTTTCAATGATTATCTAAATTTGGCAGATTTGACCAAATAGTTTAATCTACAGGATTGAATGTTTAGAAATCACCTATGTGAGGGCGAAGTCAAAGCCGCTTCAAGGAGAATGTTAGTAAAGGAATATTCTTTAGGCTCTCATGAGACCGGGACGTGTTCATGGATGAAATGAACAAAACTGTGAGAACCATAAATAGTAAAAGGCGGGTTGTGTGACATGTGTTGTCTAGGTGTACATTAAAGCTCGACGGTTCAAATATATCAAATCTACCGATTGACCGAGTGCATCTGATGCATGTTCACTACGGAAAGTTCAAAGGAAAACCCACTTATCCAGATGCAATCAGTCTTTGCTTGATGATCACATACTTGTCCATAAAGTTTTATAAAGAATAGTCATTCCTCATTCATGTGAGGGATTGTTGGTTTCAATTGGTGTGAATGAAAAATGGAGCGACATAACCCTTTGAGGAAAAGATACATTGTTTTGAAAAAGGAGTGTCTGTTCGGATAGTTGTGTCTGTTCAGAAAAAAGATATAATATTTTGAATGAACAGACATGACTCTTCCAAAGGATACACCTTTTCGGGTGAACCATTGCCACTTTTCGGAAGGGACACTTTATGGCTATATAAACCTATATTTTTTTCACAGGTTTAGTATGAAAAAATTTTGCATAAGAAAAATATTCTATTGATTCTGAAAACTCTGTGTGATCATCTCCCGTTGAGAGAGTTCGAAGAAAACCAGAAAGTTTAAGGTACCGCTACATTCTAGTTGTGAAGTTATTTTATCCTGTGAGAAAAATTCCGCAACCTCGGGTACTTGAGGAAAATTATTTCCTTAAGGACACTCCGTGAATTCGGAGGACTTGGCTTTTTTCTACTTCATCTATATTTTCTTTAAGAAACTAAAAGCATACTTCTTTGAAAGATCATTTTGATCTTGTGTTGGAGGTGTTGGACAACTTCACAAGTGTTCTTGATTTATTCTTGAACTTGTGTTGAAGTAGTGTTGCGAAAATACAGATTTTTTACCTGAAATACAACAGCTCCGCCACTGTTGGCGGTCGTTTGATAGAGTGTATAAGAGAATGGCGTGTAAAATATGGTGTATTGGTAATGGTTGGATTAGTAATGCTGGTATCTGTTATGCTTACATAAGTTAGGCTGAAATTTTTTGTTTGGTTTGGTCTTTTAAAAATAACATGCATTGCGTACTTTTCTTCAAAAAAATATTTGTTTTGAAAAATATTTGGTCAATATCATTAGTAATTATATTTTCATTTTCATATACCGTGAATATAATATTTCATTATTCCTTTGGTGAATAATAAATGGTAAAGTAGGTGTTGGTTTGAATTATTAATAAATTTTATGTTGGTGAAAGTAATGGTCATATGAGATATAAATGGTGTAAAGAGTAATAATATGAACTATAAATTTTATTACATATGAAATAAATTATTCGTAAATATAAATGGTGTTTTTTTATATAAAATAAAATCTTGTGGGACAACTTTTTTGTTTGAAAAATCCCAAATCAAGCATTTTGGAGAATTTGGGATATCATCTCATGATATGAATCAACATAAATCGCATGTCCAAATTACAAGATGAAATCGTATGTTAAAACACTTACTTAATATATTAAATTTATTTTCCTTCTGAGTTTTTACTTTATGATTTATTTTGTTAGTTAAATATATATTTACTTTCTTATTTTAGTTTAAGAATATTTTAAAATATTTATTTCTCTATCAAGATAGGTTCTATTAATTGCAGATGTATAGTGTGATTGTTGATATCTCTTCGCTTTTACATCTAATTTAAAATTCCCGTTCAAAAATTTAAAAAGAACTCTTGTTAGAAAATCTTTAATTTTAATGCTTTATGTAACACAAATCTGAATTACTTAGGTTAGAAATTTTGAACTGTGCTCTTTATATAATAATAATAAAAGAATCTAATTAACTGTTCATAAAACCTTTGTTCTCATTGTGATAATATTTATTTTCCTTCTACCCTTATGATTAGCATTCATAATTAAATATGCAATTTTTTTTTTCAGTCTGTAAATATTTTAGAATATTTACTTTCTTTTCAAGTCACTAGGATCTACATTAAAATATTTACTTCCTTTTAGTTTAAAGTTTATAAGAAAAATAAAACATTCTCATTGTTTTATTTTCTTTAGCTACTTATAAATAATAATAAACTCTTCAATTTTAGGTCATGCAAATAGTTATTATCCATTCTCACCGATTTTATCTCTAACTTCTTAAATTTAACACAATAATATCGTTATTCGTTGACACTATATCAGAAAAGCTTTTGTAAAAAAAGAAAAGAGAGGTTAAATATAAACGAAAGTATCTTTTTAAAAATAAAAAAAAATTAAAGATTAGTGAAACACGACATGAAACTCAACGGATAACAAGAGTGTCCATTTACTCTTCTCCATCTACCTCACAATTTTTGTTAGTGACAAAATTCGAGTCTATATCACATATTTAATGCCGCGCAAAAAACAACAGATAACAGACGTGTTCCTTTACTTTTCTCCACCTACCTCACGAGTCTTGTTAGTGATAAAATTTGAGTCCATATCACGCATTTAACACCGCACAAAAAAAATCTCCTTATCGAATTCATCATTGACTCCAACAGAATAGAGGCAAACTAGTAATTTTGTATTATTAAGGGGTGCATTTGTTAGTGACAAAACTTTACGTAGGATTCTGAAGAATCTTTTTTCTTATTGGGTATTTCATTAACCATTTTCTACTGTTGTAAGAATTGACAAGGGTGTCTTTATTCTTACATCTTATTCAATTTTTTTTGAATTTATAATGCAAGTACATGAGCAAGCGATGCATAATGTGATTGTTGGATCTCTTTGCTCTTACTATTAATTTAAATTTTTTATTTAGTAATGAAAAGACCTCTTGTTAGAAAATCTTTAATTTAAGGCTTTATGTAACATAAATTCGAATTAATTAGATTAAAATTTTCAAATTGTAGCTGTCTATATAATAATAATAATAAAAAACCATTGCACGAAGATATCTATCTATAATATATATATATATATATATATACACGTGCTTTGCACGTGTTTAATACACACACATACTAGTTTATTATACGTGTTTTGCACGTGTATATAACGTCAATAATGATAAACGTATAAAAAACATAAATTATTATGTATTTATTATATTATTAAGTACAAAACTTTTAAAATATAATATGACTTTCGTTCTCTTTTTCATTTTAGAAAATAAAAATATCATTAGTTTGCTCATTTTTACCTTTGCCCTTCTTCTTGAATATTGTGCAAAATATTCTCTCCACACTCCACTTTGTAAGAATATATTTCATATGTTATTGTTGTTGCAATTTGCTTCATGCAAATTCTATAAATGTCAATCTCTATATTTCTCATTTTTATTTTTTTGTAACTTCTTCCTAATATTTCTATAAATTAGCTAAGAATATCTTGAGGCCTTTGATTTTCTGACCTTCATTATAGTAATCTATAATCACATTGATGTTGATAAATATCCATAACACTATTAGTCTTTTCAATTATTCATATTTATTATATTTTAAACCTCGTAAATATTCTTAATTTTTTTTATCTTCTCTCTTTCCCTCAAATTCACATATACACATGTCTCGCTTAATTTCGAAAGAAGCTATTGTGTTCAAATGATTTCACATTAAATTTGAACAATTTAACATAATTATAATTCTTTTATGTTAGTTTTACTCATCCAAAATTTTTAGGACTCTTTTTCATGCTATTTTTTTATACTTGTCTTTTTAAAATAATGAACTTAAACATTATACCCATCAAGGCAACCAAAATATTTCATCCATTCACTTTTCTTATTCATTATTTCAAAATAATTTTTTATTTTTAACATATCAGAAATACACACTTATGATTTCATGTTTTACCTAAAATTAATTATTTTGTTATGCAAATCATTTTCAAAATGCAATACTAAACATTAATTAATAGAAATAGTGTGATAAAGTAGTGATGCCATCATCCTTTTCTTAATGAGCATGCCGAGTTTAAATATGACAAGTAAAAATGAATGAATAAAGTACTAGTACTTGAAAGCTAAAACATCTTCTAAATAAGGAAAGATAAAAAAAAAACAAAAAGAAATAAAGGAGACGTGACTAACTAATAATTATAGAACATAATATTACTTCATATAAGTTTTTGAGTCCAAGATTGATATTCTAAATAAAAGAAAAAAAGAATTTATCCAATGTAATCTACAAAGTAGGATTTAGGAATATAGAATTCCTACCTTAAAAAGTAGGGAGACTATTTTCAATAGAACTTCAACTTAAATTAAATGGCTACATTCTCTTTTGAACAATCCGCATAAAAATCATCAATTTTATTTACTCCTAAAGTATCAATTATTCTTTTGTTCTAAATTTCTTCCATCCTCTAAATAATTCTATTCTAATTTTTGTATTGACTTTCAAATTTCTAATTTCTATCAAATTCTTGGTTTATCACCAACTAATACAAATAAATATTTAAAATCTAATTTTCAAATTTTAACTACAAAAAGGTAATCATCATATATCTCCAATTCTCATCCCTGCCAAATTAATAATTAAGAAAAGAACAAACACAAATCATATGAAAACAAATACAGAAACATACTATATACCATTACCTTATTAAATGTTTTTCTTATTGACCAAGTAATTTGAAATTTTGTAGAAAACAATCTTGCCGAAAGCTACAATCTTGGAGAAAAAAATCATGAAATATGAATTAATCACAAATTAACTCAAATTAAGAAAAACTTAACATTAAACTTCAATTCAATTCTACTTCAAATTACGTTGAAGAGATCACATATTCACTAAAAGAGCTAAATTAAAGGAAGTCTATTTGCTAGTTAGTTAATTTTTATTTTGTTTGTTTAATGAAAAGATGATAGGGCAATATGAATCAAACTTAGCTCTTACACAAATTCTCAAAACGAATGACAAATTCACAAATTCACAAAACTAATTAATAGAAAATGACTGAGCTAGAAGAAGTTTAGTTGCACGTTTTATCTTTTCTTCATCTTAAGCCGGGGGTCTATGAAAACAACCTCTCTACTTCTTCGGAGGTAGTGGTATGGACTGCGTACATTTTATCCTCCCCAAACCTCACTTGGTGGGAATGCACTGGGTTTGTTGTTGTTGTTGTTGTTGTTGTTGTTGTTGTCCTTTGTTCGTTTAATAAGGATGTTAGGTCAACTAAGCACACAGTTGTTGTTGTTGTTGTTGTTGTTGTCCTTTGTTCGTTTAATAAGGATGTTAGGTCAACTAAGCACACACACATATGTAAGTTTAGCTTAAAAAAGGCTTTAGTAAGGGATCAGATGACATATTTTTTTTATTTTCCATCCGGTGTCCGCATTGGAGCTCCAACTAATTCGAATCGTGCGTTGCAGGGCCTATTAAGGCGGCACCGCTCCCAACAAAGTTTTCTTCATACCTAGGGTCGAACCCCCAACCTCTGATTAAAGGTGAAGCAGTCCCATCCACTGCACCACAGCCCATGTTGGTTATCAGATGACATATTCAATAGCAGACAACCAAGCTAAAAAAAATCCATTTGAAAGTTCGTATACCCACTCCCTCTTCAATTTATTGTTTAAAGATAATCCTAGTTAGTGCAAATAGGTACTTGGACAAATTAATGTCAATAACAATATTATTCTTTCAACATGTGACGAAAATCAACGCGATCTCCTTCTACAAAATTACACAACAATAATGTATTTATATTATATTAATCTATAGAATTACACACTATTTTTTTTTTAAAAAAAGAAATATATATATTATCATATATGAAAAGAGAATATCTATTTTTTTTAAAACATATTGCATAACCTAATTCTACCGATTGGGTGATGAAAAAAAAATTTATATTTCATCTTTTCTTAATATTACCCTAGAATACGAATATACTAAAATTATGGATGTGTTGTTGATATTGAAGTAACAGACATGTCAAAGCTAACAAAAAAACTTTGAACTACCATAAAAAATAAAATTATAAAAAAAATACATAATATATTAAACTTGTTACCTTCAACAAAAGAAAAATATTGTTTTGCAATTAGAAAACAATTATAGCAGGAAGTAATATACAATCAAACAATTCTTTTTTACCTTATTCACACAGTTTCAAAATCCAATTCAAACCTTATTTCTCTTTATTTTCATCATTGGCACAAGTCGTTTATGAAGTATCCATTAATAATGTAAAAAATATTCCGATTTTATATGCAATATATATTTGGAGTAGATATACAAAAGTCACAGTTAAAAACTTACCATATATGATATATTTAGAGTTTTATTTATCATATATTTAGGAGTTTTACTTGTCATATATTTAGGAAGATTAAAATATTCCATATATTAATTATAGCAAAATATTTAATATTATAATAATTTGAGAAAAAATAGTAAAAAAATAATTTTATCTAAAATAAAGAATTTTAAGAAAGGGCAAAAAGTTCAAATCATGGTCTTCACACTTTTAATATATTATAAATTATAGATTATAGATATAGATATAAATATAGATATAATCTATAATATATTAAAAGTGTGAAGACCGTGATTTGAACTTTTTGCCCTTTCTTAAAAGTCGTTACTTTATATCTATATTTATATCTATAATATATAATATATTAAAAGTGTGAAGACCGTGATTTGAAGTTTTTGCCCTTTCTTAAAAGTCTTTACTTTAGACAAATCGTCTCTTTACTATTTTTTTTCAAATTATTATAATATTAAATATTGACTATAATTAATATATGGAATGTTTTGCCCATCATTAAAAGATGTTTTTTTAGACAAAACTATCTTTTCACTATTTTTTAATTTATTATTTAATTATTTTTTATTATATTAACTAGACTTCCTAAAATATATGGGACTCCTAAAATCTATGGTAGAAAAATTAATTAATATTTTCCTTTCTACTGTTCAATTAGAAAAATGCTCTTAAAATAGGACTCTATTAAGAAAATACTTCTATAAATATTGAGATGTACATTAAACTAGAGAACAAACCGATTTGCCTATTGGGAGAGAATAATTGATGCTCATCTAACTTGATTAGATTGCATATCTAGATTGGTAGATGCTTGATTTTCTAACCGTAAACTTTTTCACTGTTTTTGTCAGCATAATAGAATTTAACACGTGTGTATATATATATATATCTTCTTTGTTTTCATTCAAAATCATTCTTTAGGGTCAAAATTTTTTGTCAGACAAGAATTAGTTGGATCAAACTCGAAGCATTGTGATCACTATTATATTTTTTTTATATAATTTACAGGTAGTAGATGAATGTCAGTTGGCTTTGAAGAATTTCTTGTGTAAAGGTTATGTTTAATTGTATTATTTTGATATCTTTATTATTTTATTATTTTATTTTAATTTACAGATGCTATATGAATGTGGGTCGACTTTGAATTTTTTTTTAGGTAAAGGTTAGGTTTAATTGTATTATTGTAATATCTCTATTAATTTATTATCTTGTGGTAGTTTACATTTCGTAGATGAATCTCAATCGGCTTTGAGAAATTTTTCTGAGTAAAATTTAAGTTTAATTATATTGTTTTGATATCACTTTTATCGTATTATTTTGTTGCAGTTTACAAGTGATAGATAAATGTTGGTTGGCTTTGAGGAATTTTTTTATGTAAAGGTTAGGTTTAGTTGTATTATTTTGATATCTCAATTATCGTAATATTTTGTTATTGTTTACAGGTGGTAGATGAGTGTTGGACGACTTTGAGAAAAATTTTGTGTGTAAAGATTAGATTTTATTGTATTATTTTGATGTCTTTACCATATTATTGTTTGATACTGTCACGCCTCAACTCCTATTGGGGCGAAGAGGCACCCGTAGCCATAAAGGACCGAGAGAACCAATTCATAACCTTGTACTTCTCATGCATGTAACTATGACAACCAAAGGTTCTAACCAACATGATATTATGTATCGATTAGAATAATTACACATGCAAGCACAAACTGATATATACAACACTTGGCCGTTGGGGCCACCATGTGTAAAGGCAAGACACTACCATAACTTTACATTAGTCTAGAAAGCCTCTAAAAGAAACATATACTTAGTTAGGGTCGGAACAAACCCCCTCCCTACTCTTAAACTTCTGCACAATACCAAAATATATGGAACAGACTCGGAAAGCCTCGAATCAACTTGGAGCTCACCATAGTCACCGAATAGCTGTGCTCCTACTAATGAGGTGTATGAACTGAAGTACCTGTGCCTGCAGCATGAAATACAGGTCCCCCGTGAGGGACATCAGTATGAAAATATGTACTGAGTATGCAAGGCTGAAGGTAACAACACATGATACAAAAACTCAATAGAAATCAGATATAAGTAGTACTAGTAGACCACCTTTATATATACTTGTGAGAATACATACATTACGTTCCTTTCTTCATTTTTACCTTTTTAATTCATAATCTTTGTAAGCCATATATCACGCAAATGACCAGCTGATCAGTGGTAAATAGATAAATTAGGATCAGCTCATGCTAGGCTTACGCCCCTGAGCTGCCACCTACATATAAAGATTGGGATCGGCCCATGCTAGGCTTATGCCCCTGAGCTGCCACCCACATATAAAGGTATCGAGATCGGCCCATGCTAAGCTTATTCCCCTGAGCTACCACTCGTTTTGCTACTTAGTTTATTTAGCATTTGAGATTGTTACTTTGGTGGTCATAACGTTATGGTACCTAGAAAGAATAACCTGTCATTAAGAGACATGTAAATAGGCACTTAATGCAACAAAAATGAGGTAGAGAGCTGTTGGCACACCAATGAATTGTTTAGGAGCTTAAAATAACACATGGGTCTTAATTGTGTAAATGGAGAACTTCTAAAATTTTCAAATGAAGATAGATGTGCAGGTTTAATAATAAACACATATTGAGGTGTTTTAATATGTTAAAGAGTGGGAACAAGGTCGTTGGGTTCTTGGTATACAATACGCTGCTATTATGTGTCACTTGTTATAGGACAACCTTGAAAACTTACTTGGTGGAACAAATGTTCGATTTCATGCCAAAGAGTACAAAATGGAGTATGCTTACATACCTGGTTATATAACTCTGAAACTATCCCGATTTGACTTCCCGCCTTTTAGATTACTTATCTACAATAGAATATATGATAAACTAGTATTAGTAACCAACCAACATGTTTAGGCTACTTAACTTCACCAAAATAGTAACCGGGCAGTACACACGTAATCTATCAATCAAGGGCGTTATTTTAACCCTTTCCTCCTCCAATTACACCCACATACCACACATGTCCTCATAAGATCACCAAAACCACATCAGCTTCGTTACACCCTCCAACCAACACACAAAATAAATTGGGCAGTAACAAATGCAACAATTATTTCGGTGGTGTACCACCACACCTTTCTTTTATATTTCATTACAAACTAACCACACCTTTCTCCAACATCAACCTGGTAGCTCATAACACAAACACACAAAACATTCTGCAAACAACACCCCAATCATCCTTTAATAACAACCAAATATGTGCAATCCTCTACCAACACATGTATATAGAAAAAAGACAAAAATGGACAGCAAACATACCTTGATTTCCTTGTTAGTTTAGCCTCTTAATTTGTATCTCTTCAGTAGCTTAATCCCTTCACACATACACCAAAAGAGAAATAAAGAAATCTCTTAATAACTAAGAACAATGGACTGTCCAACTTATAGATAGGGTTGTCCAGAAATTAATCTTGAAGAACACATAGTTTCCTTAGTACAAGCTCATGAATTGCTCACTTACCTTTATCTTGGGAGGAAGGTCAATTCCAAGAACCCTTGTGGGAATACAGGGTTACTTCATAGACAAGAGAGAACAAGAGAGAAAAACCTAGAAGCTGAAATTTTTGTCTAAGTTAAAAATGAGCAAAAATTGCCTATTTCAATCTATATAAAGGAGATGCTCTTTGGCCAACTTTCTTGACCCTTTTTGGCCCATATTTTATCAAGTGAATAATGTATCTACATGCCCAATATATTGGGATTTTGTGGATCCAAAGTTATTGGGCCTTAGCCACCCATTTTCCCTTTTTTTCTTCTCTTTAACTTGGGCCTTGGCAGATTTGAGTATTGGGCCTTTTTACCCATTTTCTTCCTCTTCTATTTAATTTGGGCCCAAATGAGTACATTACGTTGCCCAAATCTGGTCCATAGCAATATGTCCATTAATTTGGTCCAAATAGCTCAAGTAGGTGACTCACCTACTAGCTTAATTAAGTCAAGCAAGAACTTCAATATTTTGTTCCATTTTCAGCTCCTAATCCCTTTAATCTAACCTTAAACTTATACACACTTGGTCACTTTAAACTTTAAATTCAAATACTAGCTTACGATCCCAAGTTTAAATAGTTGTATCGACGTTAACTTGGTTGCATCATATAAAAACTGCACGAGCAGCATATATAATCCTATCTATGCCATTAACACTTGCATAACAATCTCATCCATTACTATACCACAAGACTATAAAAGGTTCCATATAATTAGAACAAGTACAAGCAAAATACGGGATGTTACATCCTTCTCCCCTTAGTAACATTCGTCCTCGAATGTTAGCATAACTGTCCAACCAAAACAAGTTCAAGCCTAATTTTAATATCCCTATTATCACATAGTACCTATATATTACACTTACTTGTTATTGCTCCAATTCAGCATCTTGGACTTTTTCTTCGTATTTGAATAAATAGGGGGACTTGGATTTCATCGCTTCTTCAGCTTCCCATGTGATCTCTTCTCCTTGCTGATTCCTCCAAAGAACTTTTACAGAAGCTATTTCCGTATTCCTCAACTTCTTAACCTGTCGATCTAGAACAGTAATAAGTATTTTCTCATAGGTGAGATCTTCTGTAATTTGTACATCACCTTACAACCTATATAGTCATAACGAAACAAGTAATAGCCGTATGTATAAGGCTAGCCATATCCTATCATAGTACCTAACATTACAGAGTACTTGTGTATCTTCCAAACAAATGTACTTTAAGATATCTGTAGGTAATAATAGCATTCTCATAATCATCCCGGAGGTCAAAAGTGAAGTATATAAACACTTGCCTAGATCCATAGGGAATAATTGCATCCTAAAAATGCATTTTTTTAAGTGTGTCCCTTTACTCTTCTCCACCAACCTCATGAGTTTTGTCAGTGACAAAATTCGAATCTATATCACGCATTTGACGCCGTATAAAAACAATAGATAATAAGAGTGTCCCTTTACTCTTCTCTACCTGCCTCACGAGTTCTGTTAATGACAAAATTCGAATCTATATCAAGCATTTAACGCCATAGAAAAAACAACGGATAACAGGCGCGCCCCTTTACTCTTCTCCACCTACTTCACGAGGTTTGTTAGTGACAAAATTCGAATCTATATCACGCATTTAACATCACACAAAAATAGCGAATAACAGGCGTGTCCCTTTACTCTTCTCCACGCAACTCACGAGTTTTATTAGTGACAAAATTCGAATCGATATCACACATTTAACGCCGCACAAAAAATAACAGATAACAAGTGTGTCTCTTTAGTCTTCTCCACCTATCTCACGAGTTTTGTTAATGACAAAATTCGAGTTTATATCACGGATTTAACGTCGTACAAAAAGTAATCGTCTTATTTACTTTGTTATTCATTTAAATAACAAGTGAGACTTTATTTTGAAAAATAATTCTATCCCATTTTGCAAAATAAAAACATCTAAAAATCATCAACTAACTCAAAACTACTCCGAATGTACCCAACACTGCATATTCTTATTGTCATAACATAAGATCAAAGTGGTATGTAATACATTCTATGCAATTTCATAAACTAGTTTGGTGTACGTGCTTTGCACGTGGATATCACGCCAAATAACATAACAATATATAAGAAAAATAAAATCAAATTTGTACATGTTACGAAACATAAAACAAAGAACAAGAAGAATTAAGAGAGGTTAGAGGAGACTTCTTTATTTCTCATGAGGAATTCTTAATGGGTCAATTATAATGAAGGAAAACCCCTTTATTTATAGGGAAGAATTAACTTTGGGGTTTCTAGATTTTTCATAAATAAACATTTACTATATATGGTAAAGTAAACATTCACTATATATGGTAATATATTTATAAAACTCCCCCTTGAATGTCTAATTGACAGATAATGTGCCTCGTTAAAACCTTACTAGAAAAAACTCAGTGGAGAAAAAATCTAGTGAAGGAAAAAGAGTACACATCTCTAACAATACGCATATAAGCTGCCTCATTAAAAACCTTACAAGGAAAACCCAGTGGGACAAAACCTCATAAGGAAAAAAGAGTACAACACGTATTAACTCCCCCTAATGAGAACATCCTTGAACCTCTGCATCCCGATCTTGTGCACCATCTTCTTGAAAGTGGCTATTGGAGGAGACTTGGTGAATAAATCAACTACATTATCACTTGAACAAATCTGTTGCACATTAATATCACCATTCTTTTGTAGCTCGTATGTATATAAAAGCTTTAATGAAGTGTGCTCTGTTCTATCTCCTTGTATGAATTCTCTCTTAAGTTGTGTTATGCATGCTGCATTATCTCCGTATAAAATTGTGCGTACATTTTCACATTTCAAAGCGTTTTTACTCGAATGAAATGTATCATGGATCTCAACCATACACATTATCTGCTTGCTTCATGAATAGCTATTATCTCAGTAAGGTTCGATGAAGTGGCTAGATAGACTATTTTGTACATCTCCAAGATATAGCAGTATCCCCACATGTGAACACATTGCATGTTTGAGACCAAAATTTACGCCGGTTAAATAAATACCCAGCATTAGAATAATTAACAAGATTGGGACTACAATCTTTAGAATAAAATAAGATCATCTTGATCCTATTTCAATATCGTAGGAGCAGAATTATACCTTGCTAACAAATTAACTGAAAAAGGTTATATCAGACCTTGTAGTATTTGCAAGATATATGAGTGCACCACTGCACTGAGATATGGTACTTCATAACCAATTCAAATTGGTATATTTCTCATTTCAGCAAATAAGCTATTGCTTTTGAAAACTCTCCAAGAGTTTCAACAATCTTTAAGCTAATAAGGCTTTTGTAATATAAGGATTATAAATAATTTCCCCAGAACTTTTTATGTGCTTCAAACATTTTGAATCCTTAAAATAAAATTCATATAAATTTTGTCAAGTGACAATATTCAACATTTCATGAGTGACATCTTCAAGTATCTGGACTGGAAATCAAATAAGTTTATGCTTACCAAGATGCATCTTTTCATATCACTTGATAAATGTTTCTATGTCAGCATGCTTAAATAAACATATAATTTAGATCCTAGTAATCTTTTACAATATTGCGCCAATATTGTATCAAAGATATTATCAACGATTTCTCATTTTGTATCGGTTCATAATGAGACATAACATTTTGAGATCTCATCACTTCATAATTTTCAGGTACCTGAACCTCTCATAAGGTTTCATGAAGTGTTATATATGTCGTAGGCTCTTCAAGAGCACATTGCCTTCTTACTATGATTATTTACTCTTTATCCTTTTCAAGGATTATTTCATTTGGAATCGATTAGTCTACCACGCTTCACGCATGCATAGATTTTGTCTGTTATGGACACAAGATAGGAGCACGTGCAGCTTAAATATGAGATGTTTTCGGCATTTGAATTGAATTATCTTTTGAATGAGGATCTGGTGATAATTCCTAACATTTTTCATAACTGCTTATAATCTCCCCCTTATGTTAGAAAAACTAACATACATCCTCCATCTTCTTTGAGGAATCCATCTTTATGCATTATAGTATATTTATTAATCGTTTATCGTACATCAAAACTATTAGATGGACAACGTGTGGTTCCTGACTCAGAACCAACTATGAGGGAAAATTAATCATAATTTATTTGTTTGATACATATAAGTACTTTTATATATAATATTTCAAACCAACACATGAAGATTTATTTTCATTAGCAATGATTCAACTATTTATCGAAGGCATTCAATGCCAAACAGGCATTATCAAGATGAATTATCTTGATTATACAATCTGAAAATTATGCTCTTAAATCAATTTACATTGAGCAAGCAATTTTATGAATGTCAAATTGCAGATTGACCATAAATGTACATGTGATCATCTTATTGATGCATCTTTTCAACATATCACATGATAGGTGAACGGGATTGTATTCACCTTTTATACTTTTCAGATTTTGAGGGATCAAATTCCAAAATTAGTTGGTACAACCAACTTATCATGAGAACGAGAAACATTAAAAGTTCATGAAGAATTTCTAGTTCTTCAATATTTGTTTAATAGCCCTATGCACATCTTTAGGATGTCGCAATCATTCATGTCAATTTATGAACTTTTATACTAGTGAACTTTAAGTTTACCATGACATATACTTTTTTTTCTTTAGTAAATTTCAGATTTACTATTACATGAATAAATTTCAGATTTGCTACTTTAGAAGTAGATTTTAAAATAACTCTTCTCAATTATTCAGCCTCTTTCAAAGGTGAGTTATAATACCATCACAATCAAGTGCACGTTCGCATTAATAAACTTCTCATCCCCCAAAAATGAAATATAATTGTGCCTTAAGCCTATCAAATTTTGATAGCTTATAACCTTTTTCATGATATTACTACATCAGGAGCACATAGAGAAATATATATATTTCAAGTATATCATATATTGCTACCACATTCACTTCAAGAATGAAGAAAATGATCATCTTTCAGACATATCATATATTGCTACCACATTCACTTCACGGAATGGAGCATATTCAATTGACAAGTTTCATGAATTTTTATCAAATACATATTATTTTTGTCTTAGCCATCATAATATCATTAATATGGTGCATTGAGATTCAAACTCAACGTCTTATCCATATAAAGGCGTCTTAGGCATAACTTGGTGGGAATTGAACCCAATATCTTATCATTATGGTGCATTGGAGCTTTTAACCTATTGTCTTACCCTCTTAATGAAATACGACTTAAATTCATCATTATATCTTTTAACAATATTGTTCTACATGAACAAATTAAAAGCATAAGTTGTTCCAAACCAATTATTTTTGCTCAAATCCAACAATAATTATATCATTAGTAGCAGAAGACAAATAACATAAAGAATCACTAATCTTGAAATAACCTTTAGATTTATAATCTCATCTTGTTTGGTAGAGTCTCGTGCTCATAGTTTGGGGACTTATTCACTCAGACTTTGCATCTTATCAATTTACATGATTTAGTATTCTTTTCAGACAGTTCGAGTTAGTTGGGGGTTTGTCCCAGTGACTATCTAGTTATTAGTAGTAAAGGCTTGTTAGACTACTAGTTGTGATTTATCTTATTCAGTATGGATGTTTCATACATTATATTCAGATTATTTTTAGTTATTTCAGACAGTTTTTGTATTTAGTATGATTTTCATGTCTATATTATTATGATTATGAGATCTATATCTAGTACAAGGCAGACAGGGTTAGCTTAAGGCTACTCGTAGTCTTGAGCACCGTCTGACGTCTCAGGATCAGATTTTGGGATATTATAAACTTGGGATCAGAGCCAGGTTTTTAAGAGTCCTAGGGAGTCAGACAAGCCACCTTACGTAGAGTCTTGATCATAGGTGTGAAGTGTGCCACATTTATGAGCAAGAGGCTACGGAATTTTCTTATTAAATCATATCTTTCTTTCATGATCTATCGTGCTTACGATATCTTTATCTGCTTTTAACTTGTGCTCTTACATGACAGTTGAATATGCCTCCTCATTAAGCTAATGCCCGCAGAAATAATAACCAGTCACCCCATCCCGTAAATTTTTTGAATGAGAATGTATCCCATTTGATTTTAGGGCTGCCTTTCATGCATTAGCCCAAGCTGTGATTGCTACTATTCAAGGCAACCATCAGAATCAGGCTGCAGTCCTACTCCAGCAGAATGGGGGTTTAGCATCCTCTAGAATCAAAGACCTTATGAGAATGAATCCGTTAGAGTTCTTTGGGTTGAAGGCATGTGGGGACCCATAACTTTATCTAGATAAGGTGAAGAAGATCACCTAGATTATGCATGTTTCTGAGGAGGAAAGTGTAGAGTTAGCATCCTATAGGTTGAAGGATGTAGCGTATGATTGGGTAGTGATGTGGAGGAATGGTAGAGGTGAGAATGTTGTTCCTATGAGTTGATAGGTATTTCAGGATGCTTTTCTAGATAATTTCTTCCCACGTGAGATGAGGGAAGCTAAGCTAGAGGAGTTTATGAATTTGAGGCAGGGCTCGATAACAGTGAAGGAGTATTGCCTTAAGTTCAATCAGTTGTCTAAGTATGGCCCTGATACGATGGTTGATCCCAGGGCTAGTATGAGTAAGTTTGTTGCTGGAGTGTCTAGCTTGGTAGTTAAGGAGTATAGGACTACCATGCTTATTGGAGAAATGGATCTTGCTAGATTGATGATGCATACTTAGTAGATTGAGACAGAGAAGTTGAAGGGGGGAGATAGAAATAATAAGAGGGCTAGGACAAGACATTTTGAGTATGGTCAGAATAGGTCTCAAGAAGGAAATCGTTTGCAATTTCAGAATTATTCATCTATACCAGCATCATCTTCAGTTAGTGCTCTCACTCCCAGAGATAGGTAGTAGCAGTGAGGTAAGTCTTCTATGTCCAGATATCAAAATAGTGTAAGTGGAAGACCTCATTATCCTTCTTTTGCTAAGTATGGTAGGAATCATCCCAGTGAGTGCTTGGCTAGACAGAAGGGTTGTTTTGGTTGTGGCAAGTTGGGTTATGGAATTAGAGATTATACGCATGCTAAGCAGGGAAATAAAGATGATCGTTACCAGACTCAGAATGCTAGTACACCAATTCCTTTAGGTCGCCCAGTCCCTCCCCAGGATGCACTATCCAATACGGGTGGTGGTCAGTGCCAGAATTGATTAGATGCTTTACCATCCCATCAGGAACAGGAGGATTCAATAGATGTTGTTACTGGTATGCTTTGTGACTTTTATTTTGACATTTATGTGTTGTTAGACCCTGGTTCGAGTTTCTCTTATGTGACCCTGTTAGTTGCAGCAAATTTTGATAGAAGTTCTGAAAAGATCCCTGACCCTTTCTTGGTGTCTACCCCAGTGGGTGATTCAGTTGTTGCTAAATAGTTCTTTAGAAAGTGTCTTGTCACTGTCCTTCATAAAGTTATGAGAGTTAGATGTGGTGGACTTTGATCTTATTCTTGGTATGGATTGACTCCATTATTAATATGCCTCTATAGATTGTCGCACCCGAGAGGTGAAGTTTTAGTTTTCAGATGAGCCAGTTTTTGAGTGGTCAAGTAATTCAGTGTCGCCCAAAAGTCATTTCATATCTTATCTTAAAGCTCAAAATTTGATTTTCAAAGGGTGTATCTATCATATTGTTCGAGTTAAAGACACTAAGTGAGAGACTCCGACAGTTCAATCAGTCAGTGTGGTCAGTGAGTTTCCTAATATTTTTCTCAAAGATCTGCCAGGGGTACCTCCCGATAGGGAAATAGAATTCGGTATTGACCTTCTTCCAGATACTCAGCCTATCTCAATACCTCCATATCGTATGGCTCCCGCCGAGCTTAAGGAGTTAAAAGAGCAACTCTAGGATCTTTTAGATAAAGGTTTTATAAGGTCTAGTGTTTCTCCATAGGGCACTCCCATCCTATTCGTCCGAAAGAAAGATGGTTCTTTGAGTATGTGCATTGACTATCATCAGTTGAATAAAGTTACAATAAAAACAAATATCCTCTTTCTAAAATTGATGACTTATTTGATCAACTCCAAGGTGACAGTTATTTCTCAAAGATAGACCTTAGATCCGGCTATCATTAGCATAAAGTAAGGGAACGTTACATTCCAAAGACAGCTTTTAGAACCCGTTATGGTCATTTTGAGTTTCTAGTTATGTCCTTCGGCTTTTAGAACCCTTAGAGACCACTAGTTGTTCGCCAAGTTCAGCAAGTGTGAATTTTGGCTAAGGTCAGTAGCTTTCCATGGTCATATCGTTTCTAGTGAAGGTATTAGACTTGATCCCCAAAAGACAAAAGCCGTAAGAAATTGCCCTAGACCTATTCCCCATCAGATATTAGGAGTTTCTTGGGTCTAGCAGGTTATTACCGATGTTATGTTGAGGGTTTCTCGTCTATTGCTTCTCCTATGTATAGATTGACCTAAAAGAAAGTTAAGTTTCAGTGGTTAGATTCCTGTGAGAAGAATTTTCAAAAGTTGAAGACTCGACTCATTTCAGCCCTAGTTTTAGCATTACCTGATGGTACAGATGGTTTTGTAGTTTATTGTGATGCCTCTAGAGTTGGTTTGGGTTATGTTTTGATACAGATAGGTAAGGTTATATCCTATGCCTCTAGACAGCTTAAGCCCCATAAAAAGAATTACCCAACCCATGATCCTGAGTTAGCTGTTGTTGTGTTTATTTTGAAAATCTGGAGACATTATTTGTATGGAGTGCATGTTGATGTGTTCACGAATCACAAAAGCTTGAAGTATGTGTTTACTCAGAGGGAGTTGAATCTCCATCAGATTAGATGGTTAGAATTATTAAAAGATAATGATATGAGTAACTTGTATCATCCAGGCAAGGCCAATGTAGTGGCAGACGCCCTTAGTAGATTGTCTATGGGAAATGCTGCTCATGTGAAGAAAGAAAAGAAGGAGTTAGTTCGAAAAGTTCATCGGTTAGCTAGATTGGGTGTGAGACTGGTTCATTCAGCTGAAGGGAATGTTTGGGTTCAGACTAGCTCCGAATCTTCCCTAGTTTCAGAAGTGAAGGAGAAACAATATAAGGATCCTAGTTTGGTCAAACTGAAGGAGTCAGTCAAAGACGAAAAGATAGAGGTTTTCTCCCAATGAGGAGATGGTACTTTGAGATACCAGAGTAGATTGTGTGTGACTTATGTTAATGATTTAAGGCAACGGATTATGGTGGAAGTGCATGGTGCATGTTATTCCATCTATCCTGGAGCCACCAAGATGTACCGTGACTTTCGAAAATCTATTGGTGGAGTGGTATGAAAAGAGATATAGTAGATTTTGTAGCCAAGTGTGCAACTTGTCAAAAGGTTAAGGTAGAGAACCAAAGACCTGGTGGTGTGTTGCAAGATTTTGGTATCCCCACTTGGAAGTGGGAAGAGATGAATATGGATTTTGTGACTGGTTAACCCCATTCGCGTCATCAGCATGATTCAATTTGGGTAATAGTAGGCAGATTAACTAACTCAGTGCATTTCTTTCCAGTTCACATGTCTTACACGGCTGAAGATTATGCTAAGTTGTATATCTGAGAGATAGTTAGATTGCATGGAGTTCCTTTATTTATCATCTCTGATAGGGGTACTAAGTTTATGATACCAAACTCCCCAAGAACACAACCACACAAACACCAAAATCAGTCTACTAGTTCAAGAACTATGGACCCTTTTGATGACCTCTCTCAGATTCGCAAGAAGAACAAGAAGGAAAGTGATATTAAGAGTAAAACACACTAAAACAACAACAACACTTGATGAACAAGATGCAATAACAACAACACACGGTTACAAGACAAGAACACAAATGAATTACACTAAATATAGACAAACGATTACAAGAAAGTAAAGATAGATAGACAAAGGGATAGTATAATATAAACAACCCAAAAGCTTATTCCACTTTTGGACATTTAATATCACACATAGCCTAAACCTATATCTTACGTGACCTCAAGGGAATCGGAATTCCCAAGCAATCTATGTTTCTAAGCAAATAATCAACACAAGGATTCCACCTTGTCCAAGGATTCCACATTGCTAAAGACTCTCAAAGAGGCTACAAAATATATTCTCAAAAATCTAAATGACAAAATGACCTAATTATTCTATTTATAGGCTAGGGCAACACTTTTTATATAAATGACCAAAAGGCCTTTAATGAGCCCAAACAAAGAGGCTTGGCTTCTTGGACAGCTTTGGAGTATTGGGACTTGTTCTCTATACCTCAAACCTTGCTCCTTGGTTAGGAATTCCTACAAGCTCGGATCTTTCCTCACGTCTTCATGTCCTCGAGTGCTAAGATCCCTCTTTGACCCGTATCATCCTCCCCTCCTTAGAAAGGATTCGTCCTCAAATCTGAACCTTGCAAAATAATAAGAAGGATAAGAAAAGACAAGTTCCTCAAGGTATGAGAGTTAGGATTAGCGCAATCAATCATAGCATCATGCCAAGGTGGCTCAAATTTCACATATAACCAAATATCCCTCGGGTTCTCAAAAATGACACACAAATCACGGGATACCCGAATTACATACAAGACATGCTTAGCATCAATATAACCATGTCCACACAATGCACACACGTCATTCCCGAATATGGTTTGAAATGAATCAACATCATATTTCAAATGGTCATCGGGATCAAGGGGTAGAGTGTCCATAGACACGGGTGGACATACTTTCTTTCCCGAAGACTACCACCATTACACTCATTGACACCCTCTATACTAACATGATTACAACAAAAACAACTAGAGGGTCATCCTTAGTCAATTGGCCAACATGTTCAACATCACCATTTTCACACACAAGTTGGTCTTCAAGACTTCCATAAGACAATGTACTATCATTTTCTACAAACGCTTCAACACTAGATGGATCAACTAGTGTTTCCACAATCTCAAGTTGTACATTATTATCACCAAATGGAGGCACATTCGGCTCACCTAAAGAAAAACTATCATTCACACTTAGTTGGCCACTAGCCTCATTCACTAGAGTGCAAGAGTTAGTTTGATTATCTTATAGCTCATGTGGAGCATGTCCACTCACAAAAACTTGATTAGGAAGGCTTGGTTGCTCTATCAAGTTATCCAAATCCTTACAAAGAGAGCTTTCCGTCCCTTCTATTTTTTCTTCCACTCGGTCTATTATCCTTTCCATTCTCTCCATTCGACTACTAAGGTCATGTTTCATACCCATTATGGCAGCCATCAAATCGGTCATAGTTACCTTTCCCGATGCCATAGTACCTATTAAGAACACTAAAACTTAGTAAAAATAATAACACGTTAATGTTAGCAAAAATCAGTCCACGAGTCGACTCAAAACAATCCACAATTCCTCACTTTTACACTTTGACGTTTTCACTCTATTGGTCTCACAACCTTTGATAACTCGCTTATACTGCAATGAGGTTACTTGGTCCCAATTGTGGCTCGAGGTCGGAGTAGATTCTTGTTTGAAACGACTCGAATAAGTAATGTACGAACTTGAACCAAAAGATACTACGACTCAAAAACGGGAAAAGCACAAAACAAACAACATTAACACGAAGAAGCGTATTCAAAAACTAATTTAAGATCTAGTAGAGGAGTACTAGCTTGTCGATTAGTTATTAAAGTCAACAAACGAAACTAGGAACCAATAATAAGAAACTAAAAAATCCAAATTTGAGCCAAAATTTGTTGTGTGAATAGTAACAGTGATGTGGCAATCACCTATTGGTTGTGGCTTTACAATTTTTTTATTTTCCAAAATTGGAAGTATTAAACAATTGGTGATTTGGAATTGGTGGGAATTGTTTTGGAGGGAAACAAGTCTTGAAATCCTATTCAAATTCAAATGAATGGAAGACTTGACTTTTTGCACTAGTTCCCTAAAACAAGGTCCTTAAAACAAGGAATGTTGTTGAGAAGTGATTGACTAGTTGATGGATGATTGGAAGTCTTACAAGACTAACAAGTTTTTACCTTTTTCCCTTCACCTTTTTAAGATCTAGTAGTTATTGTATTCATCAAGTTATGAAGGTTGTAAGAACATCAAGAACATCTTCATCAACCACCAAGAACTCAACAATCCAAATGTCCACCTATAACAACAACAACGCCAACAAGTCACGGCTAAGACCACAATGAACAACAACAATCGGCCACTCTTCAAGTTCATAACAACAACTCCAACAAGTTCAAGCTCAAGTTTAGATTTTAAACTCAAAGTGTTAGTGAAAAATAAATCCAACACTTATAAACAACTAAATGAACAAAAAATATTGGCCAATACACAACAATAACACAATTTTCGGCCAAGAACACCAAATGGACAGTTTTGCAATTTTCTGAAAATTTCAGTTTTTAACCTTTTTTTTTTTTAATTTTCAACCAAGGGAACCCAAGATTAGTGTTGTAGGAACAAAACCAAAGATGGATTTGATACCAAATCATACCAAAATCCTTAAGAATACAACAACACAAACACCAAAATCAGTCCACTAGTTCAAGAACTATGGACCCTTTTGATGACCTCTCTCGGATTCGTAAGAAGAACAAGAAGGGAAGTGATATTAAGAGTAAAACACACTAAAACAGAAACAACACTTGATGAACAAGATGCAATAACAACAACACATGGTTACAAGACAAGAAGACAAACGAATTACGCTAGATATAGACAAACGATTACAAGAAAGTAAAGATAGATAGACAAAGGGATGGTATAATATTAACAACCCAAAAGCTTATTCCACTTTTGGACATTTAATATCACACATAACCTAAACCTATATCTTACTTGACCTCAAGGGAATCGAAATTCCCAAGCAATCTCTATTTCTAATCAAATGATCAACACAAGGATTCCACCTTGTCCAAGGATTCCACCTTACTAAAGACTCTCAAAGAGGCTACAAAATATATTCTCAAAAATATAAATGACAAAATGACCTAATTATTCTATTTATAGGCTAGGGCAACACTTGTTACATAAATGACCAAAAGGCCCTTAATGAGCCCAAACAAAGGGGCTTAGCTTCTTGGACAGCTTTGGAGTGTTGGGACTTGTTCTCTACACCTCAAAGCTTGTTCCTTGGTTAGACGGCCTTACAAACTCGGGTCTTTCCTCACGTCTTCATGTCCTCGAGTGCTAAGATCCCTCTTTGACCCGTATCAGTTTACCTCTCAGTTTTGGAGAGCCTCCCAGATGGGTCTTGGTACCCAAGTTCATCTTACTTCAGCTTTTCATCCGCAGACAGATGGTCAGGCAAAGAGGACCATTCAGACTTTAGAGGATATGTTGAGGGAATGTGTTCTTGATTTTAAAGATAGTTGGGATGATCATTTACGATTGATTGAGTTCGCTTATAATAATAGTTATCATGCTAGTATTCAGATGGCTCTGTTTGAGGCTCTTTATAGGCAAAGATATAGATCTCCAGTTGGTTGGCTCGAAGTGGGTGAGGCCGCTTTGATTGGGATAGACATGGTATTTGAGGCCACGGAGAAGCTCAATTGATTAGAGAGAGATTAAAAGTAGCCCAGAGTCGTCATAAATCTTATACAGACGTAAGAAGAAGAGATCTTGATTTTGAGGTTGATGATCTTGTGTATTTGAAAGTTTCACCCATGAAAGGGTGAGAAAATTTGGCAAGAAGGGGAAGCTTAGCCCCCGTTATGTTGGCCCCTTTCGTATTTTGTACCATGTTGGTAAGGTAGCATATAAGCTTGAGCTACCCGCAGATTTATCCTCAGTTCATCCTGTGTTCCATGTGTCCTTGTTGAAGAAGTGCATGGACAATTCAACTATTATAGTTCCTCTAGAAAGTACAGATATTTAGAATAGCCTTTCTTACGAAGAAGTCCCAGTAAAGATTCTTGATCATCAAATTCATAGACAAAGGAACAAAGAAGTTCCCTTGGTCAAAGTTCTATGGCAAAATTAATCTGTTGAGGGTACTACTTGGGAAGCAGAAGAAACCATGCGTTCCCAGTATCCACATCTCTTCTCCACGAACTCATATTTCAGCTGAAGATAATAGTTTTCCTCCATTCAATTCATTTCTAGTTTTAGATTCAGCTATATAGTTATCTTCATGAGAATTCATGCACTTTCAGATCAGTTTAGTAGCTCATTTTAATTGGGATTCAATTATTCAGTTTATTTCAGTTATGCATGATAGCTTATAGCCTCAGATTCTTCAATATTTTTAGCTTATCTAGCCACATTCGAGGATGAATATTCCCAAGGAAGAGATATTGTAATACCCCACACTTTTTCTAGCTTAAATTTGTTCCTAGAATGTTAAAAAATAGTTTCCAAAATGAAGAATATTTATTTGGTGTGGGATTTTCCAGATTTTGATCTCCCATTATGTGAAAAATTGAATAAGCTTTCCATCGATACCAAATTCACCTAATTTTGATACTCGGTTGAGGAGTTAGAGCATTTTTTAAGAACATTTTTTAAATTGACAGTGTGCCACCTGGGCACTTGGCAGATCGCAGATATGAGTAAAATGATAATTGTCAAATTCTAGTAGCACTCTGTGATAGTCTCGTATCATGGAGAGGGCCAATTTCTCAATTATCGATTTTCAGTAGCCTTACGCGATAGTGGCGCGTGGCGCGCAGGGGCCAAAATGACATTTCTATAGGGCACCGCGATGGTGGCACATCGCGTTGAAGTTCCAGGTCCCAATTGTCAAAATTCAGTGGGACAACGTGATAGCTCCGCGTCGCAGAGACCTCCAATTCCCCAGTCGTCAATTTCCAGTAAGCCACCGCGATAGTGGGGCATCGCGGTGGCCCATTAAATCGGGATTTTTAGTCTTCTTTTCCAGCTCCGTTTAGAAGTTTAAAAAGGAAGTTTTGGTTAATTCCCAAGGCCCCAATCAGTTCAAAACACAAGATTTATCATATTCAATGCACTTTGTTCTCATTATTCATCATTCTTCTCAAAAGAAAAATCCTAGAGCTTTCAAACCTCTTCTCCAAGAAATCAAAATCCTTCATTGGTTCTTCAAGAAAGCTTAAGATTGAGGATTCCCAAGGCAAGATAATCAAGAATCCATCTCCAAGAACTCAATTAGGAATCAAAAATTCAAGTTTCTTCATCTAATCATCTATCAAGGTATGTAGGGTTTATGAACAAGGATCTGCTTCCATCCTTGTGCCCAAAACTAGCTTTTAATTATAAATTCATATGATTTTGAATGTTTATATATGAATTTTGAATTAGGGTTCATACCCACTATTGCTATTTGCAAAGTTATGAGTTTTGAGATATTTTGAAGATGTATTGCATGTCTATTTTTTATATTTTCATGCCTATTGCAATAAATTACAGACTTGGAGATGAATTATCATTGTTTTCATTATCAAGCATGATTATTATGATGTTTTGACATGTGTTTGATACATGGGTTACTAAGCCTCAATCTTATGAGCTAATTATATCAGATTTACAATAAAGTTTTGATCTTTTGATCCCCAGATAAGTTTTGAAATCCACTTTACAGATTTATTATAGAAAGCAAAATAGCTTCATTTATTTATTGATTCAGATAAATGCATAACTGGTTTCATAATAAACTCTTATGCTAGTTTTAAAGTGGATTTCCAACAAGATGAGCATAGCAAATAAAAGAGAGTAGTATTTAGCACCAAATTGGGTATGATTCCAAGGTCTCATACCCCAGAACTACGTGCCATCGTAGAATTGAGATTTGAGAGCCCAAAGTGGGCTGAGATAGTGATCACTTAAGATGAGGTTATACTCTCTGAAAAGAGTATGTCACTGTAATGCCCCATATCTGGTACTCGAAATGCCACACGGTGCTCATGACCCCAAAGGATCACAAGCTAACCTATGATTGATATCTGTACCTGTATACTGCATAATATATTGTATGATTGCGGAAACATGAATTGAAAGGCCATAAGGTTCAAAACTGTAACATAACTGATAAAGATATAACATCTGAATGGGGTATGAAATACCCAAAACAAAACTGAAATAACATAATAGTTTGGAAAGCCTCCAACTGACTGAACTATCTGAATGAGGAGTTGATGGGACATGTCCCCAACTAACTCCAACTAATAAATTAATTAATGAGATAACAAATAAATAATTATGTCCTCGAGAGATGAGGAATCACTGGTAACTCTAACTGCTGAGACTGGAATGCTACTGATGCTCTGGAGCTCGTACTTCTGAACCTATGGTATAAGACACCATAGCACAAATGCGTCAGTACTTTAAATGTACTGGTATGCATGAAAGGTAGGTTGAATGCATGGGGTTCATATGCATGAGCAATACTAGCTAACCAACTAATATGAACGTGAGAATACATGCATGAATACATAGTAACTATATTTGAGACCGTGATAACATGAATTTACTGATAACTAACATGACCGATAACTGAATTTTGATGACTGATATAATTGATGACATGAGTGACTGTATCTGACAGTCCTAAATCTGATAGAACTAGCTGAGTTCCATACTGTATCTGAGTTAACTATATCTGACAGTCTTGAATTCTATAGAACTATCTGAGTTCTATTACTGAGACTGAATGACTATATCTGACAGTCCTAATTCTGTACTGAAAATGTGGGAAGTAGTTATCTAATCGACATGCCTCTAATACGCCATTATGGCTGAGTTGGGGTCCAATCTGTAACCCCAATTAGAAGGGTGTCAATACCGCGCCACTGGTAAGGACAAGCTGTGAGTGACCCTCATCTGACAGTGTCCCCAAAAGAGAATGGTGGGGGCCTCATCTGACAGTGCTTATCCACCTCATCAACCCTCATCTGACAGTGTTGATGTCTCAACCTATGATGGCTACATAGTTCTGTAACGCAAGGATGACTTCTAAGAATCACACCCTCATCTGACAGTGTGTGTTCCCATCCTTGGATTCACTAGGTGCTAATTTTTACTCCCGTCTGAATAGAAACTGAACGTGGATTATTAAACTGAATTACTGAGTTCCGTTGACTGACGGAATAGTACTGAGATTACTGTATTACTGAGCTTTCTTGAGTCACATGAATGACTGAGTTCTATGGATCATGGCTTGACTGAGGATATCGTAAAACATATTACTGGCTCTAGGCACACGGCTACATTGTCGGGTACAAATACCCCCAGGACTCGATGGAAAGAAACTGACAAGGCATGATTTTCTTGAATACATGACCCACATCACAATTCATAATTCAATTATTAAAGCATTTTATCAAACATGTGACATGCATAAACTTGTACATAAAGGGGAATTTCATATTATCATACTAGTATGGCATTTTTCTTTCACATAGGCATTTAATCAAACACATAGGGAGCATGCTTTGGTTATACCATCATCAACACATCTAATAATCATGAATACATCAATCAACTTGTAATTTGAAAGGAGTTTATCATGATTTTTATGCAATTCTTCTTATACTAGGGTCAAGCGTTGAAATATGTAATTTAAAACATGAATTAACACCACACATAATCATGAACATGAATTTCAATTTAATCCAATCATGAATATTCATAAATATACAAATCATGGATTTTGGAAAGAGATTCTTGAGCTTCATAGGTAAAAGAAACCCATGAATCAACACATGACATACCTTAGTTCTTGATTTAGCGAAGATTGATGGAGAGACTTTCTTGAAATTGAATCCCCAATTGAAACCCTAGCTTGTTCTTGAGAGAAAATTGAGAGAAACTAATATATTTTGGGTTCCAAATAGTTGTATCTCGTGTTAAAGGGCTTAAATAGGGGTGGAAAATTGACCCTTTTAACATTGGACGAGTCATTTAATTTCAGTGAAATTTTTTCGAATTGGACCCCTGGCGCGACTCGGCGCTATCACGCTGTGTCACTGGAATTTGACCACTAGCAAAATTGAGGGATGGTGCGACGCGGAGCCATCGCGTTGCCACTTCATTTGCGACCTGAAAGTTTGGCGCAACCCGCCACTATCGCGGACCCCTACTGGAATTTGACAATTGTCATTTTCTCCTCTGGCGTGGCGCGCCACTGACTAATATGACGCTGTTTTACGATGGGAACTTGAAATAGTCATAACTTCTTACCCGATTATCAAATTTAGGTGAATTTTATATCGATGAAAAGCTTATTGAATTTCCCACATGAAAAAAAGTGAAAATCTTGAAAATTTCTCATGGAATAAACATCATTCAATTTCGAAGCTAACACTTGACATTCTTGGGACAAAAAATTTAGTTAGAAAACTTCGGGGTATTACAGACACCTCTCCCCAACATGAGATTTCTTCCTTAGGAGAACGAGACATTGAACTCCATGTAGCTCGCATGGTTTATGTCGGTTAGAAGAACCTTCCTTACAGATAAGCTTCAGATAAAGTATTTTCCCTTGCAAAATAGTTTTTAAAAGAGAACCTCCCTAACTGTAAAAGCTTTCAGAATAGTTTTAAAGTATTTCTCCCTGCTAGTAAAAGTAAATAAATAGTTTTGAGTATTTTCCTACTAGTAAGAAAAGCTTTTAGAAAAACTAAGTGTGAAGGCTCACAAAGTTTACTCAGATTGTGCTTTACAGAAAGATAACAGTTACAGACTTCAGCTTTTAGATTTCAGATTTCAGAAGTGATTTCTTTCTACACATAGACCGTATGATTTACAGACAGAATACAAGTATAGCTTTCAAAACTAAATGTTATGACTCACTAGATTCATAAAGTATGATTGATTTATTATTCATGATTTCAGTATTTCAGATATTCCAGCTTATGTGAGTCATTTGCATTTAGCATACATTGTTTTATAAATTATGATGATGAGATGATGTTTTACTTATGCATTTCATCCCTATATACTCATTACATCCTCAAAATACTGATCCGCATATATGTCTATGTGCTACATTGTCTCATAATGTAGGTTCAGGTGGTCAGTATCAGCAGCGTGAGTAGTCCGGGCATCTCCATCTACATCCTACAATTGGTGAGTCCTCATAGTTCGGGGACTTGTTCACTCAGACTTTGCAGCTTATCAGTTTACATATGATTTAGTATTCTTTTCAGACAGTTCGAGTTAGTTGGGGGTTTGTCCCAGTGACTCTCTAGATGTTAGTAGTAGAGGCTTGTTAGACTACTAGTTGTGATTCAGCTTATTCAGTATGGATGTTTCATACATTATATTCAGATTATTTTTAGTTATTTCAGACAGTTTCCGCATTTAGTATGACTTTCATGTCTATATTACCATGATTATGAGATTTATATCTAGTAGAAGGCAGACAGGGTTAGCTTAAGGCTACTCGTAGTCTTGAGCACCGTGTGACGTCTCGGGATCAGATTCCGGGAGGTTACGAAAACTTATTTACAAATATCAAAAAAGTTTTTGTTATTCTTAATCAATAAAACCAACGTAATAGAAAAGAAAATTGAAATCTGAAAATGAAATAAAAAATTACGTTAGAGACTCAACAACATAAGCTAATTATAAACATAAAATGATGATTTGTTATTTATGATCAATAAAATCAATATAATAGAAAAATAAATTCGAAACTTATAAATCACAAAATTACTAAATAATGAAACCTTCTCATTCATGATCAATAAATTCAATGTATCAAAAAGAAAATCTCATAACATAAACTATTTACAAATATAAAAGGATGATAGTTGATAGTTAAACTCTCTT
Organism: Capsicum annuum; assembly: GCF_002878395.1. Taxonomy (NCBI): domain Eukaryota; kingdom Viridiplantae; phylum Streptophyta; class Magnoliopsida; order Solanales; family Solanaceae; genus Capsicum; species Capsicum annuum. The sequence continues at coordinate 200,644,377 of NC_061111.1, read as the reverse complement.
TCAAATTCTCATATATTAGATTAAATAAGAAGTAGCTAAAAATGGAAAAAAGAACTTACAAAAACAAAAAAAATACAAACCTTTTTTCTTTCGGAAAAACCTATTACTTTGTCACTCCAAAACAAAACCTTAACAAATATAAAAAAAAAAAAAATAGGTGAAAAAATCAACCAACCTTTTTTATTTTGGAAAACAGTCAGGCAGAGAAAAGTGAAAATTTCTAAGATGACCTTACATTTAGGAATTCGTGTATGAGTAGAAAACCTTTTTCATTTAGTTTCTTATATTAATATAGTCAATATTTAATATTACATAATTCTAAAAAAAAAAGTAAAAAGATAATTTTATCTAAAGTAGAGATTTTTAATAAAGGGTAAAAATTTTAAATCACTTTTCTAAGGTCTTCACACTTTTAATATATTATAGATTATAGATATAGATTATAAATAACGTATTGAAATATTTTAGAGCATTATATTAATAAATTGTAGTTTATATATTTTTTAATAAATAAACATTTGTTATTATAGCCAATACAAACTTTTAAATATGCATAAATTATAAAGATCTCCATATCCGATAAATTAACAATAAAAATAACTAGCTATTTTTTAATATAATTTTCACACTTAGTATGAATAATCTCTTAAAGTTGAACATAAATCTTTTTTATAATATTTCAAATTATGAGTCTTTTTTGTACATTATAAATTTATGGATCAAATTTTACGATTTTAAGTCCACTAATGCATAATGTGACCAAAAAAAAAAAGGGAAGCTCGTGTATCAAAATAATAGTTTTTTTTTATCCGGTGTTCGATACTCGAATTAGAGCCTAACTAATCTGAATTCGCGCTGTATAGGGCCCCATTTGGGAGGTAGCGCTCCCAACAGAGTTTTTCATGCCCAGGGTCGAAGTCGAACCCTCAACATCTGATTAAGGGTGAAACAACCCTATCCGCTGCACCACAACTCATGTTAGTAAAATAATAGTTTTAAACTTAAGCGGTACTTCCTCCGTTCCTAAAATATGATATTTTACTTTTTCTTTTTGTGTCTAACTAAGTGATATTTAAATAATCAACAAAACATTATTAACACTCTTTTAATTTTATTCTTCTTTAAAGAAAGAAAATTTTATAAAATCAAGAAATTGTTAAAGAACATACATATTTTTCAAGATATTTATCAAGAATAAATTAATAAAAATATTAATATTTTCTTTAGAGGGAAGTACTTGCTTACTTTGTTCCTAAGCAACCACATATCAATTCCATCATTTGATGACATTGAATGAGCCAATATGAACGCAAATGGACCAACACCAATGGGCTTTCTTTAATTTTTGAGTTTTTTTCATCGAAGTACTATTTTTGCACATATTCTAAATGAATATAGAGACCAAATCGAACCAACTCTAAGAATTTGAACGTGTCGTTCATATCCTTGAAAAGGTCATCATGTCATGTGACAAATTCAAAATTATGATGGATTGTTGGAGACATCATTTTGAAGACATGTTTGGTTGTGAAGAGACCATCTCTATTTCAAATTTGGTTCTATTTCAATTTTGGTTGGTTATTTTTTAAAAATATTTTCTCTTTTAAAAAAAATATATGTTTTTTTTCAAAAAATTATTTTCTTAGTGAAAGTAGAAAAAACACGTATGGTATGTGACTTTTCAAGTTCATTATCTCATCCTTGGTCACTCAATTCACCACTCCACTCAGTGCTCTTCATACCCCTACTCTCTATCCCCGTCTCACTCCTCATTTTGTTAAATTACATATAAATTTATTTTAAAATAATTTACTTGTAGTTATAAAATATAGAATTATGATGGATGTTCATAAATTCCAAACTACTCTTTTTTCATGATGTATAATTAATCATTCATTACTCTTCATCATTATTGAATTTAATTTTCACGCCCTTTATCCCCTCATATCATTCATGATTAATGACATGTTTAAGACAACTTTTTATATATCTCAATGTAATATTATAAATAAAGGCATAAGAGTTGCTTATATATATACTCGAAAACTTGAAAAATACTTGATACTTTGGAGAATGAAAAATTCTCTTCTCTTATCTCTCTAATATCTTGTCTACTTTTTTTTACTTCTATTATTCTTTTTTAGTTTTAATTTTTACGAGACTTGTCAAATATTAAAATAAATAAATAAAAATTTCACTTGCTTTCCAGGAAAATACTATCAAACACGCCATTAATCTTAGAATAAAATAGAAAATATAAAGGTTATTCTCATCTTTATTTTGAAAAGACGACACACTTTCTTGTTGAAAACTACTCTCCACCAATTGAACCAAAAATCATCCATAATGTAAAAAGTGGAGTATCTCCACATCCACATAGGAAAACTTTCAAAAAAAAAATTTATATATTTTTTTAAAAATTCATACTGCACCGTCTTTATCAACCCCCTCCCTACCTCCTCCTTTCCCTTTCATTTCTAGAGCTACAAGAAAAGTCAATATAAAAGTCATAAAGGTTTTTTATAAGTTAGAAAGTGAATTCATTAATAGAGAGGTATTATAAAAGATTTCAACATGGTGTTGTCTTCTTCCTTCATCTCTTTTTAAGCCAACTTTGTTATTTAATATTTCTCTATGAGCCATATTTCGCTTTTTGAAATTTAAATATATTTATCTTTGATTGAAATTTTTTTATATATTTTAAATAGTTAATTATTAAGTATAACTTATAATATTTTTTTACAAATTTTTAAATAGTTAAATTTTATTTTTTTTTAAATAAAGATTTCATATCCAAATTCATAGTCAAACTCAGCTTGAATTGATCTTACTGAACCTTGGACGACGGAAAATTCTTTTGTTCTCATTTGACAACCGTGAATAGTCTTTTTTATTTTTAAGTATCTTTTGTGGCTTTGTATATGATGCCTTGTCAAATGTGGCTTTGTAAATGTAGCTATATGAACTTTGTGTATCATCTTGCAACGTTTTCCCCCCCTATTTTTGATTTAGAAACTTTTCGTGAATGTTTTGGTAACATTTAGTTCTCAATTTGTAGTACAAGTAACATGAACCCTAGCAACGTAGTGTTATCGTTGAAATCCCTTTCATCTTAAATCACAATCAAAAGGTTTTGATGTATAAATAAAGAAGCTCTTGTTAACGCAAGCACTTGAATCCGTTGGTAGAGTATGAGAATAGTGCAAAATATGATGTATTAGTGGTGGTTGCATTAGTAATGCTAGTATCCGCTACGCTTGCATTAATTATAATGAGATTTTTTGTTTGATTTGGTGTATTAAAAGTAACATGCATTGCATACTTTTCTTCAAAAAGATATTTGTTTCAAAAATATTTGGTCAATATCATTAGTAACATTTGAAATAAATTGTTCATAAGTATAAATGGTGTTTTTTTTTTACAAAATTTAAACTTGTGGGACAACTTTTGTATTTAAAAAATTTCAAATCAAGCATTTTTGAAAATTTTGGGATATTATCTCGTGATATGAATCAACATTAAATCGCATGTCCAAATTATAAGATGAAATCGCATGTCTAAACACTTACTTAATGTATTAAATTTATTTTCCTTCTAGGTTTTTTACTTTATGATTTGTTTTGTTAGTTGAATATTTACTTTCTTATTTTAGTTTAATAATATTTTAAACTATTTATTTCTCTATGAAGATAGGTTCTATATTAATTACAGAATATTTACGTTCCTTTGAGTTTAATATCTTCAAAGAGAACAATGTATTATATGTTTTTTATTTTTTAAATTATTTATAAATTATGACGTACTCTTCATTTTAAATCAATATAAATAATTACCATATATTTTAAATCAAAATTTTTCTCTAGTTTCTCCGACTTAATAACACAATCTACTACTAATATAGAATATGATATTCATTGATGCTATCAGAGAGGCTTAAAATAATGGTCTTATACATTACAATTATCGTTATTTTCTTATCACTTTCGTATTTCACAATCTACTTCATATTAAACAAAATATATTTATTGCTAAATACAACACAAACATTTTTTTTTTTTATAAACTCAATAAAACTAGTAGAAGACGATATGAAATTCGATGGATAATACACGTGTTCTGTTTATCTTTCTTCACCTACCTACTTGACTTTTTCATGAATCCGTAACATGCATTTAACTCCGCACAAAAAACAATAATCTTAGCAATTTTGTCATTTATTAAACAAACAAGCGTTTTTTTTTTCTAATTCTATCTTTAATTTGTTGCTAGAAAAAAACTAAAAAATCTTTCGAAAAAAAATAATGGAAGTTTTCTGAAAGAAAAAGAGATTTTAACATAGATGGTAGTGCATGTTTTTGAATTTATCATTGACTCCTATAAAATAGAGGTAAACTAGTAATTTTGTACTTTTAAGGGGTGTATTTGTAAATGATAAAACTTTATGTAGGAATCTGAAGAATCTTTTTTCTTATTGCGTATTTCGTTGACCATTTTCTACTGTGGTAAAAATTGACAAGGTATCTTTATTAAATTGTTGTGTGCTCAAACTTTAGGGGAAATAAATGTAGCTATAATTTTGTGTATATTTATGTCTTGTACAATTTTGTGTATATTTACACTTGTCGTGCATGTTCACGAACATCCAATTTTGAATTTGTAAAAATACATGTGACAAGTGACGTATAATGGGATTGATGAGATCTGTTTATTCTTATTTTTAAGTTAACTTTTTTTGAATTTACAATGCAAGTACATATGCCAAGTGATGTATAATGTGATTGTTGGATCTCTTCGCTCTTCCCACTAATTTAAATTTTCGATTTAGTAATAAAAAGACCTCTTGTTAGAAAATCTTTAATTTAATGCTTTATGTAGGGGTGTTCATGGTTTGGTTTAAAATCAAATCAAACCGATTAAAAAATCCGACATTTGATTCGATTTGGTTTTAAAATTTTAAAACCGAAATTTATGTGATTTTGTTTTGATTTTACTCTAAAATAATTGATAAAATAATCAAATCGAACCGATAAAAATTATATATATATATATATACACACACACACACATATATATGTGTGTGTATATATATGTATACACGCACACATACACATGTATATATAAATTATTTATAAATAAAATATAAATATTTTTTTATATTTTAAATTTTAATCATGAATTTAACTTTAGTCATAGCACTTTTAGTCATTTGTCTCCATCTAGTTGATAGTACGCTATGAGATTCTATATGATTTTCGCACTTTGAATGACGAATAATACTAATTGTAAAGTTATCTTGTGGTTTATGGGATTTTATAGATGAGTTTTATTAGACTATACATAATCACTAGTTTTGAACTTTCTTTTTGGTCCCTATTAAGCAAAAAATTTATGTGTTTACCTTTTGGGGGTTTATCATATCATTCTCTTATATGTAGTTTCTAAATATTTTTGTAGAAGCGTTCATATAGTGTTGTTCATGGCTTTACCTAAGTATAACACTAAATTGACATCTTAGTTTCAAGGTTGAGGAACAACACTCAGTTGACTTCTGATATGTTGGATTGAATTTTTTTAAGAAAAATTTCAACTTTTATCACTAACTACCGACAAGAACCAAACCGACGGTTATTTTTTTGTATTTGGTTTGGTTTGATTTTAGAAAGTTAAAAACCGACTAAGTTGATTTGGTTATGATTTTGACCAATAACCGACCCAAATCGACCTATGAACACCCCTAGCTTTATATAACATAAATCCAAATTAATTACTCTCAACGGCTCACAATTATGAAAACACTCACCAATTAGTTAAGTTGTCACACTTCAATTTGATGAAGGACCTCGACTCAAGGAAAAACAGTTCAAAGTCGTTAAAAAAGAAGAAGTAATTACTGAAGTACAATAAACAAACGATAATAACAAAAAACAGCAGATGATAACATAGTAGAAACTACAACAAAATAATATGACAATATTGAGATATCAAACCAATATGATCAATCTAATCTTTATACAAATAATTATCAAATCATACATCTACCACCTGTATCAAACAAAATATGACATTAGAAACACATGAAATCATAGCACCAACCAACAAAAAAAAATGCATATTAAACAAAAATATAAAAGAATATTAGCTGAAGAACGTCTAATAATTTAACTTTAACAACATAAATAATATTAGTATGCATTAGAAATAAAATTCAATACAAACCTTCAAATTCACTTGTAATGGACACAAAATCTCAATCACATTCTTCACATGAATTTTTATTCATCTGCACAAGATATTGAAGAATCAATCAATAATGACTTATATCATTTATATTTATTAAACAACATGTAATAACTCTGATAAAAAAATTTCCATTGTTGATCTTTTTTTCTTAATTAAAATTATTATGAGACTTTTCTTTTCATCACCCTTTATATAATATTATATATAAATCTTTTTTCGATTTAATTAGGGAGACAATTTACTTGGGGTAAATTTTATTTCCCAAAATAAATAAAAATAACAATTTTCAAAAAAATTTTAAAAATCGTGAGTATTATTGTCCTATATATGAATATGTTTCTTATTTTAATTATGTATATTAAATATAACTTCTTCAATATCATTGCATTTCTATTCAAGAATACTTTTATGGACGTTTTTTGTTGTTTTATTTGGCATATTCTTTAATTTAAGATTTTTATAAAGTAACATTAATTCTCCTTAGCTAATTAGACTTTTCATATATATTCAAATATTTCGGTTCTCCTAATATTTCTTATCATATATTTGTTATTACTATATATTTTGTTTATTGCGAAGTATTTTAACGAAGGCAAAAAGTTCAAATTACTTTTTATGGGTCTTCATACTTTTAATATATTATTATTATTATAGATTATAGATATAGGTATAGATTATAAAGTATAGATAATAATAAAAAAATTCATTGCACTAAGATATATGCAGAATAATAATATTGGAAACGTCAACCACAACCCAAATAATTATACTACTAATAAAAAGTAATATTAAAACTACGTAATCTTATTTTAGGCTGATTGCTGATAAAATCTTTGTTCTTAGTGTGTTAAAATTTATTTTCCTTCTACTTTTATGATTAGCATTCATAATTGAATATGCATTTTTCTTTTTTAGTCCATAAATATTTTAGAATATTTATTTTCTTTTCAAGTCACTTGGATCTCCATTAAAATATTTACTTCCTTTTAATTTAATATCTAAAAAAAGAAAAACAACATGTTTTCATATTTTATTTTCTTTAGTTACTTATAAATAATAATAAACTCTTCAATTTTAAGTCACGCAAAGAGTGATCATTCATTCACTCCAATTCTTTCTCTGACTTTTTATTTTCACACAATAATATTACTATTCTTTGACACTAAATCAAAGAGGCCCTTGTAAAAAAGAGAAAAAACATGTTTTTCCCCTGAACTTGTCGTCCAAACTTACTTTAACACTTAAACTTAATTTTCATTTATTTACCCTCCTTAACATTTTTAAAGTGTATTAATTTCACCCTTCGAAACTGAATACCACACTCACAACGGAGAATGTGCATACACGCCGACAAATCAGCGCCATGTCACTGTCGCGTCGGAGCCACGCAAGAAAAGTATTTTTTAAAAATAATTTCATATATATATATATATATATTAAAAAATATTTTTTCACATACATTTCCACCCACCCGCCCACGCCCCAACCCCACCCTCACCCATCCCGCTGTCATCTGTCATCTTCAACATTGCCCATGTATGGATTCTTCATTTTTGGGTTTCAAATTTCAATATAAACTAGCTAAATTCATACCAATCAAACTCAAATTTCAACTACAACTTTACAACATCATTAGAAAACTTTAATAATCAATTTCGACATCAATCTCATCTTGAATTTGACGAACTCATTGTTTTTTTTGTCTTCAAGCTTTTACAAGCTTCAACAATGGCGGATACAAAATTAAACTAGCAAAATTCATACCAATCAAACTCAAAATTCAAGTACAACTTCACATCATCATTAGAAAACCCCAATAATCAATTTGAACATCAATCATGAATTCGACACTTAGTTCTTTTTTTTTTTCTTCAAATTTTTTCAAGGTTCAATAATGGTGGATACAAAAGGCAATCTCATAAATCCAATAACAGATTTCTTGAAAATTCACATAAGTAATTTAGTTCAACAATCATGTATTGAAAGACTTTCTTTTTCAAAATTATTTTCTAACCCATTAAAATTCATAACTTTTCACACACATTTTTTTCTTTCTTGAAGAAATTAATGAAGATAATAGAAGTGGAGATAGAGAGTTAGAAGAAGGAGAAAGAGAATTGGGGTGGGGTGTAAGAAGAAATACAAGAAAATAGGGTGGGGTGAGGGGTGAGGGGGTGGGGTTTATGAAGAAGATGAAGATTGGGTGGGGTGAGAGGTAAAGGGGGGGAGGGGGTTTCTCTTTATATATGTATGTATATATATATATAATTAAAAAAAGTGGGACCATATCAGTTTTTAATAGAAAAACGCACTTTTTTTTCTTTTTTGTTTTTTAAATTCCATGTCAGCTTAAGGGGTAAAATTAATACACTTTAAAAATGTTAAGAGAGGTAAATAAACGGAAGTTAAGTTTAAGTGTTAAAGTGAATTTAGCGGACAAGTTCAGAGGGAAAAATATGTCTTTTCTCTGTAAAAAAAGAGAAAGGCTAAATATAAACGAAAGTATCTTTTTTATTATTGAAACTTCTATAAAGACTAGTGAAACATGACACAGAACTCAACGGATAATAAGTGTCTCTTTATTCTTCTCAACCTACCTCACAAGTTTTGTTAGTGACAAAATTCGAATCTGTATCACATGTTTAACGTCGTATAAAAAATAACGGATAAAGACGTGTTCTTTTACTCTTCTCCACCTGCCTCACGAGTTTTGTTAGTGACAAAATTTGAATCTATAGCACATATTTGACGCCGCACAAAAAACAACAGATAACAAGTTTGTTTTTTTACTCTTCTCCATCTGCCTCCCGAGTTTTGTTAGTGACAAAATTCGAATCTATATCACACATTTAACGTCGGACCAAAAATAACGGATAACAGGCACGTCCCTTTACTCTTCATCATGCACGTTTCACCTTCTTTAGTAGTTTTTCAGGCTCTAGTAGAAGATTTCATATCTATAGAAGGCTTTAATAGGTCCATCACCTTACAACCTATATATCTACCGTCGTAACGAAACTAGTAGTAGCCATGTGTATAAGGCTAGCCATATCCTATCATAGTACCTAACATTACACAGTACTTGCTCATTTTCCTAACCAATGTACTTTAAGATATCTATAGGTAATAATAGCATTCCTATAATTGTCCCGGAGGCCAAAAGTAAAGTATATAAACACTAGCCTAAATCCATAGGGGATAATTGCATCCCAAAAAAGCACTTTTTTAAGTGTGTTCCTTTACTCTTCTCCACCTACCTTACGAGTTTGGTTAGTGACAAGTTTCAAAACTATATCACGTATTTGACGCCGCACAAAAAACAATGGATAACAGGCGTGTCCCTTTACTCTTCTCCACCTACCTCATGAGTTTTGTTAGTGACGAAATTCGAATCTATATCACGCATTTAACGCGGAACAAAAAACAACGGATAACAGGTGTGCCCCTTTTTCTCTTCTCCACCTGCCTCACGATTTTTGTTAGTGACAAAATTCGAATCTATATCATGTATTTAACGTCGTACAAAAAACAACGGATAACAAGCGCGTAACTCTTCTCCACCTACCTCACGAGTTTCATTAGTGACAAAATTCGAATCTATATCACGCATTTAACTCTGCACAAAAAATAGAGGATAACATGTGTGCTCCTTTACTCTTCTCCACCTACCTCACGAGTTTTGTTAGTGACAAAATTTCGAGTCTATATCACTCATTTAATGTCCCACAAAAAATAACGGATAACATGCGTGACTTTTTAATTTACTCTTTTCCACCTGCCTTACAAGTTTTGTTAGTGACAAAATTCGAATTTATATCACACATTTAATGTCGCACAAAAAAAAAAGGATAACAGGCATGTGAGCGTGTCCCTTTACTCTTCTCTACTTGCCTCACGAGTTTTGTTAGTGATAGAATTTAAATTTATATCACGTATTTAACGCCGTACAAAAAACAACAGATAATAAGCGTGTCCCTTTACTCTTTTCCATATACTCACGAGTTTCATTAGTGACAAAATTCAAATCTATATCATGCATTTAACGCCGCACAAAAATCAACGAATAACAGGCGTGCCCCTTTACTATTCTCCACATACCTCACGAGTTTTGCTAGTGACAAATGTCGAGTCTATGTCACGCATTTAACGCCGCACAAAAAACAACGGATAATAAGTGTGCCCCCTTACTCTTCTCCACCTACCTCACGAATTTTGTTAGTGACAAAAGTTAGAGTCTATATCACACATTTAACGCTGCACAAAAAACAACGGATAATAGGTGTGCTCCTTTACTCTTCTCCACCTATCTCACGAGTTTTGTTAGTGACAAAATTTAGGTCTACATCACGCATTTAACGCCGCACAAAAAAAAAAAACAATCGCCTTATCAACTTTTGTCATTTATTTTTAAAAAAAGAGAGATTTAAAAAAAAAAAAAAAAAAAAACTACTTCTATCCCTTTTTGCAAAACAAAAACATCTAAAAATCATCAACAAACTCATTAGAGAGTTTTGAATTTTGCAAAGGGGAAATACTACTTGGGATGTGCTTTTCAATTTTTACAGAAGTTGACAATTTTGTCAAAAAAATGGAAGTTATTTTGATAAAAAATATTCTAGCTGTTTGTAGAAATAAATATCAAATGTAGTTAATCCCAAAACCCCATGGAAATGTTAATCCCAAAACTGTAAATTCTTATCGTCATAACTAGGGGTGTACAGACCAAATCGTCAAGTCAAACCGAATCGACGAACCAAACCAAATCGAGAAAAAAAACCGACTTATGGTTTGGTTTGATTGGTTTGGCATTAGAAAAAAAAACGACCATTCTTGGTTTGGTTTGGTGTTAACCAAAAAAAAGTCAAACCG
>NC_061111.1:200612150-200630268 GCF_002878395.1 Capsicum annuum | reverse complement strand
AAGCTTATATAGATATTTATATATAACTTTATTATAAAAAGTTAAATAGTAATTTACTCAAATAGAGTGGATTATAAATTTTTACAAAGATATCTAATTGTAATAACATTTCTTGCTTACAAATCTTATGAAAAAAAATAAATAAATAAAATTGGACACTACAATAAAATTAAAACCTTATCAATTACATGCACAAAAGATGATAAAAGAAATATTTCTAGAGAAAAAAATGCAATATTGTCGAAGGCAAAAATAATAGAGAGAATAATACCTTAAAAATTTGTGATGAAGAATGTTGAATAACGACCTTTTATATATAAGCGTTCGGATCCTCCTCCTTACATAAATATCAGTCGAATTTTCGTGTTCATATCTCAAATCTATATAGTCAGATTTTTTAAATAGATATTTGAATTATATTTAGTCGAATTCCTACATCTACATTTGTATGTAGCTCCATATCATCAAATCTTTAAATTTAGATTATGAAGATCAATTATCCACATGTGATTACAAGCAACCAAGACATTCACATATAAACTAAAGCCAACTCAATCACACCCAACCTTCGATAGAGGAGGGTACTATGCATAATGTGATATTGGTGAAAATGACTATACTACAAACAATTTTTTTGCTTCGATTTTGTTTTGTTCTTTGAAATTCCATAGCCGCCTTTTTTATGTTATTCTCATAAATTAGTATTACGTTTTTCTTTAACATAAATAACAATTAATATGTCTCACTTACCAATAATATGGATTTCTATAGTGGTTGAATTGTACATAAAAGTTACGATATTACAAAAAACATGACTCATAAATAAAAAAGAATTTAACCTCTTATCCTAATTCGTGATCTTGATATGTTTTTTTTAAAAGAAAAAAGGGATTGGAGCCCTTTTTATGTCATGATAATCAAAATTATGTCACGATTACGCAAAGAAAGTAGAAGAAAAAAAGAGCGATAAACCTTTGATTTTTGATTACTTCATTCGGCGGCAACATACTTATCCAATTTTTCGATCAGAAACTTTCAACTAAAAGAGAAACACAAGAAATTATCAAAAAAGAGAATCAATGTCAATTGTTGATTATTATTCTTCATATATAATCTTTAAAGGTATGATTTAAAAGAAATAAATAAAGGCAAAAGGGATGATGATAGTGATAGTAAGAAAACACGTGAATCAAAACTAAAATAAAAAGTAAAAGTACAATATAAGAATTTATTTCGTATAAATTTTGATCCAAAATATTACTTAAATAGAATTATAAAGAATATTTTTTATATAAGGTAAAATTCTATTTTTAGAAGTACTAAATATTAGCTAGATTAAATAATCAAAATCAACAAATATATGTTATTAAATCCTAAAACTCATGCTTAGGAACAATAAATTAAATTTATTCTATTTATAAAGTTTTCCTTTTATAAATCATATAATTAAATATAAATTTTTCCGCCTCTTTTTTTTTTACGTGCACAACGATTTCTTCCCTTTTTAACTTTGACTTGTCCTACAATTTTATTCTTAATATTATACTTATTCTTCTTTATAATATTAAATATCAAGTACTAGAAGTTTTTAGTTTATCAGGATTCTTTCTATATGTTTTAGGAGTTGTTAAATTCTTTTCATATATTTTAGAAGTCTTTAATATAATTAAATAATAAATTGAGGAAAATAGTAAAAAAAACGTTTTTATCTATTGCAGTGGTTTTTAATGAAGGGAAAAAAGTTCAAACGTCATTTTTAAGGCCCTTCACACTTTTAATATAGTATAGATATAATATTCAAACTTTTTTATACATAAAATATTAATTATAATCCACTTTTTAAATACTTTTTCAACTAGTTTTAGTAATTTTCAATAATTTGAAAGTAGATGTAGATATATATTTAAATTTGGGCCTTTAAGTTGTAATATTTGTCCATTAATTGCTAATTAAATGATCCAAAACCCAATATAAACTTAAAACCTAAACTTTTCACTCTTCATCTCACTTTTTAGTTTCAAGAGAGTTTTCCGCTCCTCGTTTTTTTTATAATTATGATTTTTCATTAACACATGAGTGAAAACATATTTGATCTAGTCTTCGATCACAGTATAATTGTAAAAATTGAATATTATTAAAAAAATCCGAAAAAACTCGGAAAAAATAAAAAAACTCGAAAAAACCGACTAAAACCTAAACCGAAAAAACCAATTTTATGTTGGTTTGATTTGGTTTATAGTTTTAATAAACCGACATGATTGATTTGTTTGTTTTTTTAATAAAAACCGAACCAACCCGACCTATGTACACCCCTGTCATAACATAAGTCCAAAGAAGTATATAATGCCTTCTATGATATTTCATAAATTAGGTATTGAAACATTTTGGAACATTATATTAATAAATTGTAGTATATTTTTATATTTCTTTTATAAAGAAACATTTACATTATTATAGCTAATAAAAACTTTTCAATACGTACCAGTTTAACCGCACGTGTCTCGTACATGTAATATTTGATCATTCAAAATTAAATGATAGATAGATTTATAATGAAGTGTAAAAACTTAAAACATTTTTCAATGATTCTTCACATTTTAATATAATATTGTATATTTTAGTGTAAACACATATTTTAGTGTAAACACATATATATATTTTACTATCAGAAGTTCTAATTAGTTGATGAATCATCACTTTTACGTTTGTCATGTAGTACCTTTTTTCGTGCTACCAGAGGCTAAGAGAGACGTTCAATTTGAACCATATTCGTGGTGCGTTTTCTTGTTTTTAAAATTAAATCTTTACAAAATTATTGATTACATTTTTATTACGTACTTAAAGCGTTTAAAAATTTAAATTTAGTATTTCTTAAATTTCTTACTCTAACGCTTTTATATTTATTTCTAGATTTTTCAAATCTTATTAAAATCAAATTTAGTTGATTTAGACTTCTTAAACTAATGAAAAAACTAGTAGTTGCCATTAATTCTGATGATTTCTAATAAGGAAAGATTTTACCATAAATATGTTTAATTAATTTTCATTCTTAAATATTAGAAAAAATAGTAAAAAAATGATTTTTTCTGAAGCAAAAAAATATTTATTGAAGGACAAAAAGTTCAAACGGCATTTCTAAGATCTTTCACACTTTTAATATATTACTATAGATTACAGATAGATAGATATAGATTATAGATTATAGATAATTATAATGATCTGCATATTCGATAAATTATTTGGACTAACTAGCTATTTTTTATTATAATCCTCACACAGTGTATAAATAATCTCCATAAATCATTTTTTATAATATTCAAATTATGAATCTTTTTGGTACATTATAAATTTGTGGCTCAAGTTTGAAGTTTTGAAATAAATTCTCTTCATCAAATATCATAAACAAACGTTGATTTTACATTAAAACTTTAAATTTAAATGTCAAATTGCATGGTCAAATGTCTACTTAAATTCAAACATAGAAGTACATAACAAACCAACAACGTACCCAATATATTTCCACGTCACTGTGAGGTATGGGAGAGTAGAAACGCAGTCCTTAGCACTACATTAAATACAATAGAAAGACTGTTTTTGATAAATTTCGGCTCAAAATTGAACAACGTAGGAAAAGTTATAATATTAGAATAAGAAACAAAAAATAGAAACAAAACAACAGACACAAACAAAAATAAAATTATCATCAAATAATACTACCAACAATTTATTCGAAACCACAACCAACAGTTGTGTAACTGCTCCAAAAACTGAAAGTATAAAATTGGTAATTTTGTATTTTTAAGGGGTAGCTTTAGTAATATTAAAACTTCATGGTAGGAATCTGAATATATTTTCCATATTTTTATTTGGAAAAACGTGCAACTTGCGTGTATCCAAGTTGTCTTACAAAATTTACATAAAAAGTTTATTATTGGTAAAGGCCTGGCCACTTGCTATTTGTATAAAATGATGACTTTGTGCTGACAATGTTATGAGTTGGAGCTATTTTCAAGAATCAAGAAACGGTAACGCCCCCCTCTCTTCTTCTCTTTCTTTCCTTTTTCTCTAAAATTTATGTCATTATGATGCCTTTAATATTACGTTATGGGCTTCTTTCTTTTTTTTTTGTTTGAGGTTTATCTTTGTCTGTTTCTTGTTATTTTAACCCTTTAGCTAATGAGCTTGAACTTGGATTTTGTTACGATTTTGATGGTTGGGTGGTGACCATTGAGGTTCTTTCTGACGTGGGTGTTGATGGTTTTCTTGATTTTTGTTGTTGTTGTTTGATGGGATTGGTCAATCAAACACATGGGTTTATGGAGTTAAAAGGGCGTTTTATTTTTCTACTTTCCTTTTGTGTACTGTTACTGCAAGTTTTGGGTTCTGTGTTGTTTCATCAAATAACTTGATTGTGTCTGATATGTGAGGGGCAAAGGTAGGGAGTGTAGTCTGTGTATATCAGATTCTTACAGGATCCCATGTATGAGATTACACTGAGTATGTTTTTGTTGTAGACATATGGTTCTTAGGTTTAACTGAGGGAAGAATTGCGTAAGTCCATATGAGTAGATCACCAAGTCCATTTCCCAAGCTGTGGGACTCTAACCCACTTCCTGTTCATGCCCAGGCCCAACTGGAGCATGGACAAGAATTGTACAAGTATATATAAGCAGACCACCAGTCCTTCCCTAACTAATGTGGAACTCGAACCCACTCTGATGATTATTGGTGTTTTCTAAGATGTGGGTGTGGATAAATTGTGGGAGTTTTAGCACATTATGGTCTTGTAGCCAGTTGACAGATTTCCAGTCTGGAGGGGGCAGTGAGTGTCATGATCCCCATATTTAATTCAGACAATTCTTGACTAAGTCACTTGTGGAACTATGGACACCCCTTAGATAGAAAAAGTTATTTGAAACAAAAGAACATAATGTAACTGAAGCATAATGGTGGTAATATAAGTTCGTAGTGCCATAACAGGTGTTCCCCTTTCGCCAAGAGTTCTTTCCAATGTCCCCCCCCCCCCCGGAGCATCAGTTCTTACTATATTATATGCTGGTTATGCTCTACCAGCTGAAATTGGTTTGTCTTATGCTTGTCTAGTTGTTTTGTGGCCTTATATTTTCCCATAGTGGTTTACGCACAGGACTCCAACCATGTGTTTTGACTGATGTGCACTGATGGTATGTCATGAAATGATCTGTCCTTTGTATCTTCCGCGAAGTTTTTTCAGGATCTTGAGTTTGACTTGGCAGCAATTGTCTTTTGATTCCTAAATGCTTTGATGTTTCCACGTTAAAGAGATCTTTTATGTTTTCTTTAGGGATTGAAAAGTTGGGGCTTATGCTATACTTGAAATTCCAATGTGGTTGTTGAACAAAAGTATTCATGACATGAATTTTGCATTACTTAATGTAGCTCTTTGAGTGGATCAAGAAATGATATCCTTTTCTGCATCTGTTTCCGAGCCATTTTATGTATGGGAACTCTGAAGGTTTCTTCTCCTTCTGCCTGTAAAAGCTTTAGGATAGTTTTGGGAGGCTGAGCAGAATGTGATGGTGTTTATATATGTTTCTTCAATTTGGAACATTTGTTATTACCTTCTACCAATAGGACTCTGCATAGTTGGCCAAGCGTGCATCAGGTTTCACGAATACTCGATTTATTACCTACTTGATTGGTTAGAATTTCTGTGTCTTCTCTTGTGTGTGTTGGGTTTCTTGAGAATGCAAACAGGAATGCTGTGATGTCTTGAGCCGGGGGTCTACCGGAGACAGCCTCTCTACTTCTCCTGAGGTAGTGGTATGGACTGCGTACATTTCATCCTCCCTAGACCCCACTATGTGGGAATACATTGGGTTTGTTGTTGTTGCAAACAGGAATGTTGATCACTTACATTTGATTGATCAATATAGTCATCTTGCTGACATCATAGACATGTGATCCTAATGACTTTATCTTTCTGTAGACTTTTCCTCTAGTTAGTTAAGAACGTGGACTATTGATAGAGCTTGTTTGTTCAATTTGGTAAACATGGGAAAGGATACAAATGCCGAAGGAATTTGGTTTCTTTATTGGCAGCGAAGGTGGTTGCCAATGATCTTATGATGTGGCTCCACAAAACTTAATGGTTTAACAAACTTTAGTCTGCTGCTGTACTTCTTCTTTTACAAGTCATGTTTTTTTTTGCTCATCTTCTTAATCATGTTGCATTTTATAGAATTCTCGTGGTCTGTAACATGTATAAGTTGTGAGATTATACCCCCCTTTTTCTTTTCGTTTTTTTTTTCGGTTGCACATTGGAACCAACTGTTTATTTTGGGCCTAGTGACACAGTCATGTTTCACCAAAAACATATCTTGACGAGACGTCAGCAACAACTAACAGTATACTCAAAATAGTACTAATAGAATATGAGTGGGGGCTTTTAAAGCCTTTAATATGCCAAATCATGTCTTCCATGTGGTTCGTTGATACAAGAAGGAAGTTCTATAAGGGTGTTTAGCCGACTGCCACAACCGTACGGGTGAAACTTGGTTGATTAATTTCCTGTTTTTCCAGCGAGATGTTTATTGCATTTTACCAACGTAGCTTTCCTTCGTTTATCATGTCTTAGTCTTACTTATCTTTATTTTCCTTCAGTGTTGTAATTTTCCAGGACAAAGACAGTCATTATATGGATAAGAAAGCATCTGGCAAGGGAATTTCTGAGGAAGTGACTCGTGAGTCACTAATCGCGATATCATACAGTGAACCAGAGAAGGATCTTCCTTTTATTGAATCTGCACCTGAAAACTCCAACAATGAGAATGTGGTAAAATCTGTTAGCGGCGACACAGATGATAAATATAGGTCGGAGTTGATCTCAATATCCTATGCAGAGCCACCAGACACTGAAGTTCAACCAGTTTCACCTAAGGCTAACTAAAACTCTTGTTGTTTCAATATCCTATGCAGATGTTAAAACTCTTGTTGTTTTGCAACATAATGTTATTTACTCATAAAAAAATAGACATCCCTTGAACTTTGAAGTGTTTTCATGTGTTTACACCTTTCACTGTTGTAATCATTGGCGGAGACACTATAAAGTGTAAATTCATGGTGTCACGGATCACATAGCTAAGAATGTATTTAAATTCACAATTAGCCACTTTTTTGCCTTTTGGCAGTCCCCTGCTGTAATGCTCTCGCGCATACGAGGTTTGGAGAAAGATTGGACTACAAAGATTTATTATGTGCAACTTTAACTTGGTATTTCTGATAGAGGCTATTTCCACAACTTAACTCTCGAGGCAACTTTTCTCCTATTCTAATTAAAAAATTGTTAGTCATGTTGAAATTTCAAAATATTATCACGAAATACTCGTGAAATTCCTTTTTGGAGAGAATTGGTCTTTTAGATCATTTATAATTTATTTTTTAAAAATAAAATTTATGGCAGCTTTACAAGAGATTTCATTTTACACATAAGAATCTCTATTTTCACACACACACAAAAAAAAAAAACTGAAGATGCTATTTTCTTCTTACCTTTTGCAAGGGACCCAAGAGATTTTCATTCAAAAAAACCTTGATATTATAACATAATAGTTTAACTTGTCACAACTTTGGTTGGTGGTACTTGTATATTTTGTGTCTCAGTGATATATGTGATAAAACATATATTAGTGGTACCTTACAAGTATAATGCTGATCTATAACCAATATGTATGATACCTTTTGTTTATTTACATGCATTAAAATTATATATACAATTATATTTGGTGCAAATAGATGAATATTTACCTTGTAAACTATATATTTTGTAGGGAAAAAAACATTGTCCACCACAAAATTTAAATTTGAATAAAAATTACCAAATTTTCTCATGATGGCAACCTCGTTAAAGGGGATTTTTTTTTTTAAAAAAGATATTCTATCAGAATTTTTGAGATATTTGGATCTTATTTATGGAAGAGAGGAATAAAAGACTACGGAAAAGAAGAGGAAACGTAGTAAAACGTGTATTGATGTTAAATAAAACCCTGTAATAAAGGTAAAATCAAACTTTTAAATCATTAATAATTTTATAAACAAAATATGTCAACAAATACCACAAAATTAGGGATACTAGAGACCTTCCTTTCTTATCTCTTTTCCAAGGGAAAAGGGCTTCATATACCTCTCAACTTTGTAATTTTGAGTTGATATACCTTCATTAGAAAAGAGACTAACATATAACTCTGCCTTTACATCACTTTTCATCTGATAAAAGTGAAAAAATATTTTAAATTTATTTTTAATTTTTTTATCAAAATAAAATCCATATATATAATGTATCTTTTGTATATTCTACGTATACTTTAACATTTTTTCTTTGTACATATGACAATATCCACACTTTTTCCTCGACTTAGGTATTAAATTGGTGCTACATTTATCAGTGGGCTTAATGTGGATTTTTCTGGCCCAATGAACTTCCTTTGGACCACTTTTGCTTATTGGGCCTTAGGATTCCCATTTTTGAGAAAGGAAAAATTACCTAAAACCACAACATAACTATCTAAACTTCTAAGAATCCTCCCACTTTTTAAAAATTACTTAAATCCCAACATTTCATATTTTTACTATTTCTGAGATACAAGTTAACCCTACATGTATCTAATGTATGTATCTACTGTGATACAAGTTAATCACATTAGATACATGTATGTATCTAATGTGATTAACTTGTATCATCAGCGGTCAAATGTTGGAATTTTAGGAGGTTTTGAAAGATGTTGGGATTTTTAGTAATTAATGATAAACATGTCGGTATATATGTAAAATTTAATTTGAGAAAAGGGGTCTAAGTACACAAATAGCCATTGTCTCAGTAAGCTGAGTTACGTGAAGTGCTGTGGTTATCGATTCGATTTCATTTTCCATCTACATTTTGACATATTTATTTTCCACATTAGACTAGGCCGCACTAAGAAAAATAAATTTGGTATATACTTTTTTGGCATACATTAGGCTGAATAATTACATATAGCGCACCAAATTTCCATAATATCTACCTAAGTGCCACGCCAAGCTTACGCTATTAGTTTTCTTCTCATTTATATGATTTTTTTTGTCAAAAAATTCAAAATACAAAATTCAAAATCATAAATTAAACCTTGATTTAGAAATCCATTCATCATCTTAATAATAATGTTGAAATGTCCTTACGACTTAAGAGGGTTTGAAATATTTTAAAATGAAAAACGTATTTTCAAGAAAAGAAAAAGGGGAAAAGACATCACATCTTCATTTTAAAAATAAATAGTCCAAGTTTGATATTTTGTCCAAAAACAGTCAGTCGGTTATTTTATTTTCACATTATAGTCATTTTCTAACTATGGTCATTTTGACATAGGTAGTGCAGACACAGTTTATATATCATATTAATACAGTCCATATACAATACTAATACAGTTTTCAACTTGGACTATTAGGCCCTCTTTAAAAAATTTCAATTTTTTTTGCTATAACTTTTTAAACTGAAAAATATTCTGCTTTTTTTATTGTTTAAAAATAATAATTAAATATGATTGTATAAAAGCGGTATAATTATTATATAAGAATATGTATCTATATAATATATATGTATAGAAATTATATTGTTCTATCAAATATGTATATTTATAAAATATATAATAGAAAAATGTATAAAAAGTGTATAAAAATTATATAATTATTGTATAAAATGTGTAAAAAAATTATACAATTATTGTATAAATTATGTATTGAAACTATATAATTTTCATATAGAACATTTATATGTATAAGATATATATAGAAATTGTATAAAATATGTATAAAAATTATATAGAATAAACCGATAAATTAAAATTACTAAAAAATAAAATTTGAATTTCATTGTCATTTTCTTGAAATTAATTCGGCCGAGTGGCCATTTGTCTCCTTTTCCCAAAGAAAAAAGTGATGAGCAACTATAATCTCTACTCTTGCATTATTTTTTATTTAGTTTGAAAAGATTAGTGAGATTATGAAATATACAAGTGTATTTATGGATGACCTCTTATGACAAGTGACATCCAAGTTGGCCAAATAATTGAGGAATCTACACAAGTGCCGTAATACACACACTACAAAATTTGGCAATGGGACTCTCTACCACTCATATTATACTACTAGTATTAAAATACTTCCTCGTTAAAGAATGACCTACTTTCCTTTTTAATCCATTTAAAAAAGAATGATTTATTTTCTTTTTTAATAATTTTTAAATTTTAACTTTTCACATGACATGTTTAAAGACCACAAAATTGAAAGATATTTTGGTACATTTGACATATCTTTAATTTAACACCATAAGATTCAAAATTCTTCTTTATTTTCTTTAACTCCGTGCTAAGTTAAAATAGGTCATTCTTTTTTAAACGGAGGAAGTAACTTTTTAGGACACTAGCCAGTACGGCCCAAATTAATTTGTGTATTTGCTCAGAATGTTATATACTAAGTATTATAGTAAGTACTATTTTATTTTTCTCACTGCTATTATTTTATCAACAAATATAATAGGCATAATATATAAATATGTCATTTAACTTGGATACTATTATTATACCACGTAGGACGAGCATGTCTAGCACATAAAAAGTTGAAAGCCGATATTAATATAGATGTAAGTTAACGCCAAATTAAATGATACGTTTATGTATTATGCCCAATTAATATTTACTATTTTAGTTTTCCTTTATTTTTTCCCAACATGTACCACCTACCATATGCAACAGGAGGCCTCCGAGAGTCTGTCATTCTTAATTGGAAAAAATACATACAGTAACATACTTAAATATTAAATTATAAAAAATAGCAACACTTTTATTAAATTATATTTTGTAGTATATGTATTTATATATATTTGTATTTTTATAGCAATAATTTGTAAAAATTTAAAATATATATCGATCATAAGGGCAGTAAAAATCATATATATTTGTATTTTTGTAGCAACAGTTTACAGAAATATAAAACACAACTGACTATATTATATAATTATGAAACTGTTGCTATGAAACTCATAATTAAGGGGATAAATACCCTATTTCTGAATTTTGCCCTTCTTAATTTTAGGTCAAATCAACACTAGTGATGGGCTGTAGCCTGTGTACGTAGTTTGCCATTTTCAAGAACTATCCTGCAAAATATCTGAAGAAAATGCTAAAGTCAATATAATATTCCCATATTATTCTTGTAGTCTATAGTCTATACACTTCAACAACACTGCGGCAAATATCACATGCCAGATACTAACAATTCGTTAAACCGGTTTCTAACATCCTTTAGGCCATAAAAATTAGTATTTCCTTATTTATAAAATAATTTTAAAAATTTTATTTCATTTGATCATGAAAAATTTAAATTAAATTTAAAATTGTATTTCAAATCTTGTTTTAGACTTATTTTCCATTTCCAAAGTTGTATTTAAGTACCTAACATTATTTCAAATACTCTACACAAAACAAATATAGTGAAACAATACTTGCTTATTCAATAATTTTAAATATAGTAAAAAATATTTAGAATCTACGGCTATACACTTACTAAATTTCGGCTTACTTCATTGGTTGATTATATATAGTATTCCTACATTATTCATGCAGTCTATATATAGTCTATACACAACTCTGTGCATGTATCACAGTGCCAGTGCTGCAGCTAATACTAACAATTCTTTAAACTAATTAATCTCTATCCACTCGTTTGCCCATATAATTATTTTTTATTATAATATTTATTTTATTTAAAATTAATATTTGATCATGAAAATTTATATCCAACATGAAGTTGTATGTCAAATTTGAAAAATAAAATATAACCTACTTTTAAGTTACTATTCACCTTTGAAGTTGTATCTAGATACACAACGTTATTTCAAATTTTAAATAATTTTCTTTGCAAAAAATATAATCAAACATAATTTTTTTTTTTAATTTCAACTCCATAAATTTCTAATAAAATAAAAAATTATCGAGAATTTTATGGCTATGAGCCTTATTCTACATTTCGGTGCAATTTCATTGGTTGATATATATAATATTCCAACATTATTCTTGTAATCCATAGTTTATACACATCATGTCTGCGTATATATCACATGCTAGTGCTACAGCTAATACTAACAAAATAACATGAGTTGTGGTGTAGTGGATGAGGCTGTTTCACCCATAATCAGACCCTGGGTATGGAGAAAACTTTGTTGAGAGCGCTGCCACCTTAATGGGCCCCGCAACGCGCGATCCGGATTAGTCGGGACTTCAATGCGGACATCGGACACCGAATGAAAAACCAAAAAAAAATACAAACAATTCTTTAAACCAAACTCTATGTTTCGACGCACTTCATTGGTGGGTATATAGTGTTCCAATATTATTGTTATAGTATATAGTAGGATATACATAAAATGTACCTATGAATCACATGGCAGAGATGCAGCCAGCCACTACAGATATCCTAAACCACCGCCCTTTAACTACTGTGATGGACCTTCTCCCTATATATGGAAGCCACAGAATTCCAGTTTCAACACAAATATCGGGACAGAATATTCTAAGACATACCCGAATTAAATATACGTAGGGATGACACTGGGGCAGGACGTGATTGATTTAAGTCTTTTCATGTTAAAATGTTGCCCCGTTCGATTTGTAAAAAATTCATGGGGCGTTTTATTTTCTTTCTTATTTTTTTGTCTATTAAAACAGACCTGTATTAAATAAGATTGTTCACAAGTTACTCATGGCTATAATTAGTCAAGATTGAAAACAAAAGTGTTGGGATGTTTCCCGTTATAAGAAATTGATTGCAAAGCTTAATTTTCCTTTCAAAACAAGTTCAGACAGATTGTTCCATAGGAATATACTGATGGAACTACAAAAAAGATTATCTTCAACATATCTGATGACTGCGCCTCAGACTTAGCCCTCATTTGTTTGCACTTAATGGAGGTCTGAATCTGAATGGTTCAGACTTCAGACCATTAAGTGCATTTGTTTTTTATTAAAGTTTTAACTCTTAATATGTCTAAATAGATCTTAATCATTCAGATTTAGAACCAAGCCTTAATAGGTCTGAAGGGATATTTTGATGTTGGATAATATTCACCACTCTATTCATATTCAGTAGTCACCATTGTAAACCACCACCCACCTCCACCATCACAAACACCATGACAAAAAATATCGCTACCAAACACAAGTGTCAACTACTACCATACTTACTACCGCTTTTATTCTAACTATATTCACCGCCACCACTATCGTCAACAACACCACAATCAGCAACCTCTATCGGCCAATCCCCACTACCAACCAACTCATCTATCACAACTAGCACCACACTAACTACCACTAATACATCACAACCTCTACACATTCTTTGGTCGCCACCACCATTGTCATTAATAACGCCACCTTTACCACCACTTTAATCAGTACCACCGCTACAATTTATCTCTACTAACAATCATCTCCACCATCACAACAAATAACATCTTCAACTAGCACCAACACATCGTTAATCATCATGCATTCATATTTCAGCCAACACAATCAACACCTTAAACTACTAACAGCAAGTAACGTCACATCACAACCACCACCACCACCATCAATCGCCACCATCATAACAATCACTACAATATCAATCATCACCATTATCACCACCAACATTATTAATCACTAACATCAATCATCGTCACCGCAACCACCATTATAAGCCATCTCCACTATCACTAACAAACATAAATGTTTTTCTCAATCAAATACTAATAATTTTGTTGTATTAAATTACATACTTTTTTAATATATAATTAATTTTTTATTTGAATTGTATTTTTTATTTTATTATGAATACAAATGATTTTTTTTTTACACATTCAAATGTTGAAAAATAAATAGTCTTAATCGTTCAGTTTTTAGATCTAGAGACAACATTTTAAGCATTCAGATGTGCATTTAGATTCAAACGTCTTAAAAAAATACTAATGGAGCCTTAGTCAAGACATCTGCTACTCCTCTTCAACAGGCGTCCTGTTTTTGTTTGTTCCATTTAAGTAAAGATACTTCTTATTATTATATATGTATAAGTTATTTTTTACGAATATTTAAAAATATGTCTGAAGCTATAGAATTCAAGCATCACCCAAAAAAAAAAAAAAAAAAAAAAAATTTTTAAGACAAACGAATTTAAAAGAATCTACACAAAAGCAGAACCTACGTAGTATTGGCTTCACCAACGGCCAATCATAAATTGAAAATTTTCTCTTTGCCATATTTCGATTGTTAAAATTTCATGAAGCGTCTTGTTTTCTCTTTTTTTTTTTTGTTAAACAGATATGCATTAAAATAAGATTGTTCTCAAGTTACTCCTTCCAATAGTTAGTCAAGATTAAAAACAAAAGTGTTGGGATGTCTCCCATCAACAAATTCATTACAAAGCTTAATTTTTTTTAAAAAAATAAGTTTCTACGTACCATGTCTGATCAAATTGTTTAGGGGTGTACATCGGTTGGTTCGGTTCAGTTTTATATATTATAGGTTCGATTTATGGTTTTCGATTTTTAAATATGCTAAATCAATAACCAAACAAATAAGATATTTTTCATTGGTTTTCAGTTTATCGATTTTTAGTCCTTATCGATTCGATTTTTTATTTAACCAATAAGAAAATACTCATAAAATAAAAATAGTGGTAACTAACATGAAAAAAAAAACGAATCATAGTTGTAACCAAAAATCCTACATGATGTGTTTTAATTTACAAGAATCTTCAAGTTTGAACTAATTGTTATTAGGAGAATTTAAGAGTTTGTATAATTGAAATAATAAGTTTGTTAATTTATAGAAATTATAGAGAAATTAAGATTTTATATATATATATATATATACTTATTGGGTTATCGGTTTACTCAATAACCCAATAAGAAAAAATCGAACCGAACCAATAACCCAATAATTTTTTTTATAAAACTATTAAAAAATCGTTAATCCAATAACCCAACAACAATAAACCAATAACATTTTTATCAATTCGATTTATCGATCGGTTCGATTTTTGCACACCCCTAAAATTGTTGCATAGGCACACACTGATGCAACTACAAAATAGATTGTCTCCAGCATGCATGTCTGATGACTGCACCCCAAACTTAGTCAAGGCGTCTGCTACCCCAGCTCCAGCATGGGGCGTCCTGTTGTCGTTATTCCGTTTTAAGTAAAGATATTTTTTATTACTGCACATAATTTATTTTTCGCGAATACTTAGAAGATGCGTCCTGTTTTCGTTGTTTCATTTAAGTAAAGATATTTGTTACTATTAAGTATAAGTTATTTTTCATGAATATTTAGAAGACACATTCTATTTTCGTTGTACCATTTAAATAAAAACATTTATTACTACTACGTATCAATTATTTTTCACGAATTCTAAGAAGTAGGTATGAAGTCATAGAATTCAAGTATCAACAGAAAAACAGGACAGAATATCCAAGACGTAAACAAATTTATAACCACACACAAATAGAAACAATATAGAATTGGCTTCACCAATAACCAATCACAAATTGAAAAAGTTGCCAAGGATTTCCTATTGGACAAAATGTTTTTTGAGAAAATAACATAAAATGATCTCTTACGTTTGGGGGGTAGGGACCTTAAACATACTTGAGCATTTTTTATCCCAGTGAATATTTTGAATTTTTGTTAAACATTTAACAAGCTATGTCGATTAAATTTGATTAGAATTATATTAAAAAAATATTCAAATTCACATTTTGAGGTGTAATTTTATAGTTCCTGTTATTTTTATTTATTTTCAAGAGTCTAGTACAACTTTTAATATGAAATTTTTGCTAATTTTAGTCTTGTGTAAATTTTATATTGCGGTTGTATTTTATGAGAGGTTTCTAGTGTTTTCGGTTAAAAAAATCACAGTTCTACTCAAGTCTAATAAACATGGTTTGTTAAAGCATTTGGCGGAAATCAAAACACTCATTTTGCTAGAGATATTAAAGTATCAAAACTGTTCAAGAATGTATTTAAGAAACTACTTTAAACTTATCTCCAAAGAACAATTTTAATCATTTTCAGATCTTTTCATAAGGAAAAAGGGTAATACTACAAATAATACAAAATTACTGTGGTCCATGATCTTCATGTTTGGAGTATTAACTAGATTCTCAAAATATTGAATGAAACTCCTCTCCATTTCTCATCCTCTCTATTAACCCAAATTCCTATTTAAATTTTTGACACTTGTCCGGTATATTTAAAGGGAATCTTGCAAAAATAGCCACATTTTATTGAAAAATTCATCTTTCATAGTCATATTTTATATAATTACCATTTATAACCGTTGTATTCAATTTACGCCCGTTGTATTCGATTTTATCAATAGTCTGTATTCATATAAAATATAAATGTAGTACCATTTAGTTGCTGTATTCGATTCACAGCCGTTGTATTCACTTTTACTCAGTGGTTTGTATTCATAAAAACATAAATACACTACATATTTAGTCTTGCCAAAAACACTACCATTTTTTCTTTTTTATTTTTTTTCGTGTTTTCCTCGTTTTTTCTTCTTCTTTTTTCTAATTTTTTCTATTTTATATTTTTACTTTTTTTTTATATTTTTTTCCTCTCTTCTATCTCACTTTTTTTTGTACTTATTTTCTTTATCATTTTTTTGTTCTATTTTATATTTTTTGTATTTTTAAAAAATATAACTACTCGAGCACAAGTCATTGATGATAACGTAAATACCATAATTGTTTATCTATTTGTAGTCACGCCGTCATTTATATTTTTGTATTTATTGATACAAACATATTTGTATTTGTATTTTAAAGTTCGCACTTGTATTTGTATTTTATAGTTCGCGTTTATATTTGTATTTTATAGTTCGCACTTGTATTTGTATTTGTTAGTTCGCACCATCATTTATATTTTATATAATTCACACTTGTATTTTAAAGAACTGTTTTGTATTTGTATTTTATAATTGACTGTATATTATATTGGATTATATTTGTATTATGATTTTATTGTGTTTGTATATTTAGATTATATTTGTATTTGTATTCTATTTTCGTCGATTTCTTTTTATTTTTAAAGAATTATTTTGTATTTGTATTTGTAAGTTGATTGCATATTGTATTTAGCCGTGATTATGTACAATTTATCATTTGTATTTGTATACAAACAAGTAAATGCATTAATTATATTTTCTTGATTCTAAAATATATAAATATGCAATGTATCATTTGATACAAATGTACCATTTTGTATTTGTATGTCAAAATTATTATTCGTATTTGTTAATAATTATCACTTGATACAAATATAATTACAAACAAATGAAACAAACGATTTTAAAAATACAAATACATATTGTATTTATATACATATTGTATTTTTATAAAAAATTAAATTATATTTATTTGTATCAATAAATACAACTCGTATAAATAAATACAAACAAGTATTCGTAAAAAGAAAATCAATCGTTCCTTTTAAATTATTAAAAAATACAAATGATAGATCATACTTGTATCTATATGTTATAGTTCGCATTTGTATTTGTATTTTATAGTTTTCACTTGTATTTGTATGTTATAATTCACCTTTGTGTTTATATTTTATAATTCACACTTGTATTTGTGTTTGCTAGTTCGTACAAATTAAAAGAAAGAGAAAAATAAAAGGAAAAAAGGAGAAAAATGTGGGAAAAAGGAAAAAAAATACAAAAAAAGAAGGAGAGTAATAGAAAAAAAAAAAAAGAAGAAAAAGAGAAAAAAAAGAGAACGAAAAAGAAAAAATTGAAAAAAAGAAAGAAGAAAGAGAAAACAAAAAAAGAAAAAGAAAAAATGAAGAAAAGAAGAAAAAAAGAGTAATATAAAATAGAAAAAAAAAGGAGAAAACATAAAAAGAAAAAAAATACAAAAGAAAAAAAGAAAAAGAAAAAGAAAAAAATTGAAACATAGTTCACACTTGTATTTGTGCTTGCTAGTTCGCACAAATGAAAAGAAGGAGAAAAATAAAAAGAAAAAAAAAAGTGAGAAAAAGGAAAAAAAATACAAAAAAAAAAA
>NC_061111.1:200608919-200612050 GCF_002878395.1 Capsicum annuum | reverse complement strand
AGAAAGAGAAAACAAAAAAAGGAAAAGAAAAAATGAAGAAAAAAAAATAGTAATAGAAAATAGAAAAAAAAAAAAAGGAGAAATAACAAAAAGAAAAAAAATACAAAAGAAAAAAGAGAAAAAAAAATTAAAACATAGTTCACACTTGTATATGTGTTGGCTAGTTTGCACAAATGAAAAAAAGAAGAGAAAAATAAAAAGAAAAAAATGGAGAAAAAATATATATATATAAAAAAAAGAAGGAAAAAAATAAAAAAAAAAAAAGGAAAAAAAAAGTAATAGAAAATAGATATAAAAAAAGGAGAAAAAAAAAGAAAAAAAAATACAAAAGTAAAAAACAAAACGAAAAAGAAAAAATTGAAACATAGTTATGAAAAAGAAAAAATGAAAAAAGAAAAGAAAGACAAAACGAAAAAAAAAAATGAAGGAAAATACTGAAAAGGAAAAAACAGAAAGAAAGTAATAGAAAATAGAGAAAAAGAAAAAATACATGAGAGAGACTATGAATTGTAATCATGAAAAATTAATAGGTAAGAGGAGACTATGAATTGTAATTAATTGAAACTAGTCTAAATAACGTAATTAGAAGTCAATATTGTCTAAGTTATGTAATTATATAAACGGACAATTTTGATAAATCTCAACAGTCTACTATCTAATTATATCCTATTTCTATTCTTTTCAAAATTACATGAAATTTTAAATTTTGAACTGGCCGAATACATTACTTAGGGTCACGATACATTATTTAGCCGGTGTCAGGATACATTACTTAGGGTCAAAATACATTATTTAGCCGATTCTGCAATGTATCTTTCCGATTTCATAATGTATCGTGATCCTAAATGATGTATCACACCCCTAAGTAATGTATTGTGGTATAAATTAAAATCAAAGATTTTTGTAATTATTATAAGGAGTTGAAATTTTAGATAGTAATGATAAGTTAAGGTGTGTTATTAGATAATTTCTCCTTAAATATCAAAAGCCCAAATTACTTACGTCCGTCAATAATTTTAAATTAGGATAAATTACATAAATTTCATACGTAAGAGACTATATTACCTAATATCCCTTACTTTTTTAAAATTTACATAAAATCCCATTTTTCAACTTTACTTTTGATACATGTTAAGAAAACCCCACATCCTATTTTTACTCAATTATTAACTCATTCAAGATTTTCTTCCCTAAAATATCTCCCTAATTATCAATAATTAAATCATCTTCCTTTCTAATTTTTTCTCTTCCATAAATGCTTAAATCATCTTCCTTCCTGATTTTTTTCACCTCCATTAATGCATGCAGTTTTTTTTCTCTTCTAAAATCTCTCTCATTTTTCTAAAAAAAATCTATTGATACATATATAAATTTATTTAGTTATTCATACATATATATTTTTTTAATGGTGATTCATATGAATGATAAATATGATATCATTATATGGGTATTATAGTGATTTATACGATAGATACATTTTGTATGATTTTAACGGATGATACATATGATATTAATGAGTGATACATATTGTATTATGGTGATTCATATGGTAGATACAATTACTTATTTCAATTATTGGGTGATTCATATGATAGTAGTGGGTGATATATATGGAATTATGGGTGATTCATATGGTAGATACAATTATTTATTGCAATTATTGAGTGATTCATATATATGGTATTATGGTGATTCACATGGTAGATACAATTATTTATTTCAATTATTGAATGATTAAAATGATATTAATGGGTGATATATATGGTATTATGGTGATTCAGATGGTAGATACAATTATTTATTTCAATGATTGAGTGATTCATATGTTATTAATGAAAGGTAATGGTGTAGTCAGTGTAAGAAACAAAAGTAATAATATTTAAAAAAAAAGACTAAAAACAGAATCGAAACATAATTAAAATTAAATCTAAAAAAAAGCAAAATAAAATTAAAGACGAAATTAAAGACGAAAAAAGAGTAAAAAAAAATAAAATAAAATATCTTTCATAATTAAAGACGAAAAAAGAGAAACATGATTAAAACACCTAAATTAAATTTAAAAAAAAGAGAAAAATTAGATATCTCTCCTCAAAAAAAATAATACAATGAATAAAAGATAATTTATTATTTCCTTAAATAAATATCTTGTTAGTTTTAAATGTATCACTTTTTTATATGTATCACCATATAACATATGTATCACCATTTCAAAAAATTAAAATAAAATGTAATTAATAAAATAGTCAAAATTTTATGTAAGTTACCCATTAAATTATTACAAAAAAAAAATAAGGAGCAATAGAATCACCTTGCCTAAGACCCTTTATTAGCATCAAAAGGAGGAGAGGAATTGCATCGGGAAACCTAAGTAGACCAACATTTGTTTCATATAAAAGCTCATTCCACTGAAACATATGCTTTTTAGAAATCTATTTAATTTAGTGATTGCTAGTATAAAATATCTAAGTAGGTTTTATTTTTTGGTTTTTCATCTGGTGTTCGGTACTCGCATTGGTAGAGGCGAATCTAGAAGACTGGATGGGGTTCTCGAAAACCCAGTAACTTTCGTGCGGATCTAATATTTATATAGAAAAATTTAGTAATATATAAGAATTATAAGTTGGAAACTCATAAACAAAGTGTATTGTTGGTGTAGATGAGTAGAGAGACTTGTAAAAGTTTTATCAACCTCTTGATTGACGGTTCAAATCCTTTTAGTTACTATTTGATTTTATTCTTATCTAACAGAAGGAACCACAAATAAATTTGAATTGGTACCGAGAAGTCCCACATTGAGAGTTAAAACACTTGCTAAGGCAACTTCGTACACATAAAAACTCAAACTCAAAATCTCTGATTAAACATGGGTGAATACTTATCACTCCACCGCTGAATACCAAATGCAAAAAGTTACCTAGATGCATGATATTTCGTAAAGCATTTTTCACTAATAAGAATTGACAAGTCTTTCTTTATTTTAGGTCTCCTTTCTCTATCATGCCTTATCTCAAAGTAAGTGTGCTCAAACTTAGGATCCGTTTGGATAGGCTGAAAGAAAGTTTTTTAAAAGTATTTTTGAAAGTGTTGAACTTATTTTAAAATAAAGAAGTTACGTATTTGGATAATAGTGC
>NC_061111.1:200552058-200608819 GCF_002878395.1 Capsicum annuum | reverse complement strand
ATTGGTAGAGGCGAATCTAGAAGACTGGATGGGGTTCTCGAAAACCCAGTAACTTTCGTGCGGATCTAATATTTATATAGAAAAATTTAGTAATATATAAGAATTATAAGTTGGAAACTCATAAACAAAGTGTATTGTTGGTGTAGATGAGTAGAGAGACTTGTAAAAGTTTTATCAATCTCTTGATTGACGGTTCAAATCCTTTTAGTTACTATTTGATTTTATTCTTATCTAACAGAAGGAACCACAAATAAATTTGAATTCGTACTGAGAAGTCCCACATTGAGAGTTAAAACACTTGCTAAGGCAACTTTGTACACATAAAAACTCAAACTCAAAATCTCTGATTAAACATGGGTGAATACTTATGACTCCACCGCTGAATACCAAATGCAAAAAGTTACCTAGATGCATGATATTTCGTAAAGCATTTTTCACTAATAAGAATTGACAAGTCTTTCTTTATTTTAGGTCTCATTTCTCTATCATGCCTTATCTCAAAGTAAGTGTGCTCAAACTTAGGATCCGTTTGGATAGGCTGAAAGAAAGTTTTTTAAAAGTATTTTTGAAAGTATTGAACTTATTTTAAAATAAAGAAGTTACGTATTTGGATAATAGTGCTGAAACTGAAAAAAAGTTATTGATGCATTTGGTAAACAAATATTTTTAAGCACTTTTTTTGTCAAAATATCTGAAATATCCTTAAAGTTGTAAACAATATATAGAGTTGATTATTATTAATTTTTATTTCTAAAACGATTCAAATTAAAATTAATATATATTTTAATATATATATATATATATATATATATATATATATATATATTATTTTTGTGAGTATATATTTGTTTGTGCGCTAAAAACTTTATTTTGGTTAAAAAAGTTTAAATCATTAAGCAAAATATATATGTTACTAATAACTATAATTACATTAATAGATAAATAGTTGGTCACAAATGATACTATTTATTTGATAAAAAGACTCTTAATTAGAAAATACATTACTCGCTGATTGAGTAATGACTATCAATATTAAAATATTGCCAAATATGAATGTTGCGTCGTGAAATATAGATGGATCATTCACTAATCGTCCATGAAGTTGTATATCTTCAATGAGTATTCTCCATATATTTTGGTTGGTGAATTATTTTTTTTATTAGAGAAATTCATATGTTGTATAATAATAATTGTTCAAATTTAAAAGAATATATTAAAGAAGGAAAATAATGTATAAAAATTCATATTTCATAAATTAGAAGTTTCATACAAAAGAAGTATTAATATAGTTAGAGTTAGGTTCGTCATAAATACAAAAAGTGAAAATATTCAATTACTACAAGCATTAAAAGCTATTTTGGAGCTACAAAAGGATAATTTTGGAATAAGGAAAAATTTTGAGGGACAAAAATATCTTTTAATTGGTCAAATTAAAATGGCTTAAAAATTAAAAAAAAAAAAAGTAAGTTAGGAATTTGTGCTTTTAGTTTTTTACCGTTTTAAAGTCAAAATTGACTTTTCTTTTAAGCAATTTTCAAAATTGCCACACATTTCTAAAAATAAAAAATGACATTTAAACTATTTTGACCAATTTATAAGCTCTTCCAAACATTCTCTCAGAGGGGTTTAAACTAGTTTACTAGTACTACTAGATGATACTTCCCTAACAATTTATAGTTCTTAACTTTCCCGCCGATAGTTATTATTGGATGGAAGGATAACATAAAACACAATAAGTAATATTGTTTCCTTGCTCCTTTCTTAGTTAGCATGTTTGTCATCCTATTTGGCTCACTAAAATTTTCTAAACCAACGGATCGTTTGGTAGAAGAGATAAAAAAATATTTTATGATAAAGTTTGACATTAACTATATCTCATATTTGGTGTAAGGTATTACTTAATTTCAGAATAGTTTTATCTCATGGAAAGGGAGGGATAAAATAATTTCATGAGATATCTTACCTCATGAAATATCCTTACTTATTCCATGAGTGTACCAAACGACCCCTAAGTGGATAGAACCTTTTTTCTTCCTACTCAAGCCGATCACACTACTAAAAAGCTGTCAAAAAAGGATCTAAAAAACATGAGATCAATTTTTAAAATAAGAAATAGAATTATAAAAATCGACCTTTTGAGATTAATTTTTTCAAAAAATGCAAAATAATTTATTTCTTTTTGCAAAAAAAGTGATCGCAATATATATATATATATATATATATATATATATATATATATTTGCAAAAAATTGTAATTGTTTTCAAAAAATCGACCTCCAAATGGACCTCGGGAGGTTAGGTTTTTTCATGAAAATAATAAATTTAAACTTTAAAGAGTATGAATGAAAAATAATATAGTCTTAAGCTAATAATATCAATTGTCTAGTGGTACGAGTGCAATTTATCGCACTGAAGATGAGAGTTCAAAACCTAGATGATGTATTTTATTATTATATACTTTATCCTATATATTTGGTAAGATACTAATTCCAAAATTAATTATCTTTGAGATAACTCTTTCCCAACAAACAACCCCTAAGCGTTATGATAAAACAGTTTTAGTACAAACACTTATTTATTACTACAATTTAATAAGATTCAAGCTGTGTAATTTCAGTTGTCATTTTAGTTTTTTAAAAAATCAGTTGTGTATCCAACTATACTCTCAACATTAAAGAAGTAATCTTTTTTTAAAGTTGCTCAGTTCTTAAAAAAAATATCTAATAAATAGAAATAACTTAATTAGCAAACGATACTTTGTATCAATTATTGCTGAAGTTGTTTTATTGTTTATAAAAGTATTAACAAACACAAATCTAAACTCCATGTATTCCAGTTAAAGTGAAAAATAATTAGAACCAATGGCCACACGCTTACTAAATTTAGACGTATTTCATTCAATGGCCATTCGCTTACTAAATTTAGACGTATTTCATTGGTTGGCAGATACAATAGCCTGTACCGTAAAAATAGTAGCCTATTCTCACTTGTAAAGACATCTTTTTTTGGTTTCCCAAGTATCTCCACAGCCGGTAGTCGTGAGACTAATCCTCCGTTCCTCTGTCAGTGCACTAAGCGATAGGGAACTGGCCACAGAGTTTGCTTTATTCGTTAGAGGCGGGGATCGAATCCCCGACCTCTTGCTTAAGGGACATAGCGCTGAACCACCATGACCTCTTGTAAAGGCATCTAATCTCTCAATCTCTTTGTCAATACTACAATAGATTTATTTGGTCTCTAAGTAAGTATTTTTCTCATTCTTTATTATTCGTCTAGCTAGTGTCAACCTTCCTTAGCCTACTGCTAGGATAACTCGGATTAGATTTTTGATATTCATACTCGCACCAGGTTCACTTTGATTTGTTTCCTTTACTTTGTTTATTTCGTTTATTTCATATTTAGTTGATTTCCTTTATCACCTAGTGACTAAATTACTAATAAATCATATCTAAAATAAGATTAAATCGTAACACCTGTTGTTGAGTTTTGACTCACCTATATTAAATTGTACGAAATTAAATTCACAAAAAACATGATTGATAGTAGCGGCGACTGAAACTAGTCGACTGAAACTAGTAGTAATCAACAATGGTTATTGTGATGACGTATGTGGTTCATGGTGGTGACTGGTGGTAGTTGATGGTGATAATGGTTGTGATGGCCGGCAAAGCTAGTTAATGGTGGTGAATTTGTGATGATGATTCTGGATAAAGTGATGGTGAAAATTATCTAAATAAAAGTATTTCTCAAATATATTAAAATTTTATTGAGTATCTTAATGATTAGGTTCTATTCAAATCAAATAAATGCTTAGATTGTCTTTCCTCTGTTTCAAAATAAATGAATTATTGAGTTATTTTTTAATGTTCAAAATAAATTAATTGTTCATTCCTTGAAGAGATATGTTGGAAATTTCTTTCAATTTTACCCTTTTATTTAATGGGATTCTTAAGTATTTCACATTTTCTAGGAGAGTAATTTAAGAACAATTAAAAGGGTAATAATGGAAAGTAACCTATAGTTTATGTCTTAAAAGATTTTTCTCAAAAAATGTGTCATACCCCAACAATTTAATTATTTTGACATAAAAAAAAAATCTAAATACACTTATTTATAGCTTCAGATTTAGACCTCCGTTAAATGAAAAAAAGAAGACCTAATTAATCTAGTGGTTTGCTGGCGGTGAATTGAACTGAATCAGCTGGAGCTCATCTACAAAAGGAATATGTCAAACAAAATAATGCCGCAAGAGTTGATTTGAGTAGCAACCATAGTTTTTTTTTTTTACTTTTTTTTCCTAGTTAGAAAATATATTTGATCATAAAATTTTAAAAAGCTTTATTTTCACGTTATTCACTTTTTAAAACGATTTTCAAAAGTTTCAAAAACAACAAAAGTTATTTTCACTTTTTCACTTCATAAAAATTTAAAAGCAACTCTAATTTATTTAATCACCAAATACAATTTTAATTTTTAAAATTTATTTTTCATTTTGAAAATAGAAATTATTTTTTTCTATTGTCATAATAAAACATGACAAACGCCTACCACGATTACTCATGGCACAAATGATGTATCGATCATTAATATTAATTCCAAACTTTTATTTACATACTAGTAGCCAAAAGCCCGTGCTCAAACGTCTATTCTAAATTAATATTATAACAATAATCATATCAATTAATGTGATATCTTTTGAATTTTGAAAATTAAAAAATTTTTTTTAGAGTAATTTTAATATATATTCTTAAAATATTTTGAGTTATCAATTATTGTAATTTATTATTCAAATATATAATTTTGTTTTAAAAATTTAATTCACGATAAAAATTAAACTCTATAAATGTATAAATTAGTAAGAGTGTGAATAGAAAAATTCGATGAGCCTATATTACTGTTTTTCAGATAATACGGGCTCAGTATATGTTATTTTTTTATCTCAATTTTTGCGACGCAAATAGAATTTAGATAATCAATCATACTTTTAACATGATTTTAGATTTTTTAAGATGTTAACTATTATAATTTATAATATTTTTTTATGTAGTTTTCAAATAATATTTATT
Organism: Capsicum annuum; assembly: GCF_002878395.1. Classification (NCBI taxonomy): domain Eukaryota; kingdom Viridiplantae; phylum Streptophyta; class Magnoliopsida; order Solanales; family Solanaceae; genus Capsicum; species Capsicum annuum. The sequence goes on along the minus strand of NC_061111.1, from coordinate 200,603,753 downwards.
GCTCTGTCTGTTCAAACTCTTATGCATTGATAGTCAATTATATTTTAAAAATAATTTACATTTTTAATTATTGTGATTTATAATACTTTTCTTCTATTTCAATTTAAATGGTATTGATATAATTTCGAGAGACAACCAAAATATGTTATAACTTTTAAATTTCTTAAGTTATTAATTATTGTCATTTATAATATTTTTTGCTTATTTTTTGAAATATATAATATATTTTTTTTTAGATATTTTAAGTTGCTAACTATTGTAATCTAGAATGCTTTTTCTTCTATTTTAATTTAAGTGCTATAATGCTTAGATGACCATAATAATTAATTAGGGGTGATATAGTAAAATCATGATTGAAGCAACGAAGCAGACATATCTTAAATGACTAACAACAACTAATTAGAAGGGATATAAAAAAATTATTATAAAAAAATACTTGAGAAAAAAAATTAAATGGACCTCGGGTAAGATGTCAAGTTAATTTAAAACAGAGTTAATTTATCATTTTATATCTATTTTACTTTTTATATTAAATATTATTAATTTTTTAATACTTAGGTAACTTATAACAATTAATTAGGGGTGATATTTAGTAAAACTATGATTGAAGTAGCTGAAGCAGACATGTCATAAATGTTTATTTTAATTTTTTTTATTAAATATTATTAATTTTTAATTCATAAATAACTTATAATAATTAATTAGGAGTGATATAGTAAAGTTATGAAGTTGGCAGCTAAAGCAGGCATATTGATGGTCAACTGCATGCTGCTATTGCCTTTCCCTCTTATTAGATAGTAATATTAACCCTAGTTAGCTGAGAAAATTGAAGGAAAAGTGTCTTTTAAGTCTTAAATGAAGGATTGGTGACATTGACCAACAGATAGGGTCAAACATCATTAGGAAACTTGAATAAGTTAATTGCGGACTTGATTAGTATTTTTAAAACTTTCTAATCTTTTCAAAAATCCAATTCAACCCAACTCATACCTCTCTTCAATCCAAATCAACCACTCTCTCTTCTTTCTCGACAGCTTCTCTCAACTCTCTCCCAACCAACAGTTCTGCAAAATTTCTTCCTGCAACCCCCAGCGACCTTTATCTCCGGAGACAAATAGTTAGGCTTCGAGTTTCCCTCTTCAATTCAAATCAACCTGTCTCTAATCCCTCTCTCGACAGCTTTTCTCAACTCTCTCCCAACCAACTGTTCTGCAAATTTCTCATTTCAATCCTCGGCGAATTCAACATCTGACTATAAATAGTTGGGCTTCGAGTTCCTTTTCGACTTCAACCTTCAATCGACGTGACAACCTTGCTCTCCGGCCATAATAGCTTCGAATTTTTCATCGTTCATTTTTTTCTTTCACAGGTAAAAATTTATGGCCTTTTTAGTTTTGAAGAAAACGAGAAATTTGAGTCAACTTCTCTTATAGTATTGGTTAACAATTTCAATATTTGTTGCATTAATTTGAAATACGATCTGAATAAAACCCTAATTTCTGATATTTTTTTCTTCTCTTTTTGAAGTGAATTATGATATTTTGTTGTTTGTTGCATTTTTTTGAAGTTTGATTTTTATTGTTTGTGTTTATAAAAACAAAACGCCAATCTAGGTTGATTTGTTCTGTTCTTGTTCTTGGTAAAAATGGCGAAATTGCTATTTTTTTTGTTGAACAAAATTGTGCTACTATTTTTTGTTTTCTCCGACAGATTACCTATCTGGTGCAATATATCAACCATCTGATACAACAAATTTATCATATGATGCAACAGATCAACCATCTGATGCACCAGAGGAACCATCAGATTATAATTCTGATGCAACAGATTAATCATCTAATGCAATAGATTAACTATCTGATGCAACAGATTTAACATATGTTGCAATAGATTAAGCATTAGATAAAAAATCTGATGCAACTAATTAACCATCTGATGCAACAGAAGAATCATCAGATTAATGATCCGATGCAACAGATGAACCTCCTGTTGGATTAACTATCTGATGCAACAGATTTACCATATATTTCAATAGATTAAGCATTGAATAAAAAATCTAATGCAACTAATTAGCCATCTGATGCAATGGAAGAACCATCAGATCAATGATTTGATGCAATAGATGAACCACCTGTTGGATAAAATTCTATCAACTCTTCTAACAGGAAATGTCCAAGACTTGATTTTCCAACTGATTATTCATCTACTGTGATAGACGACCCTATGTTGGAAGAAATCTTAACCTTATTGACCGTTGATAACTGTTCTAACAGATCACTCATGTATTGCAATAGATGTGTGACTTGTTACACAGACCATTCATCTTTCTCAACAGATGAGTGATATATTTTTTATTATCGCAACAAATTACTCAGTTGTTGCTGCAGGTTAGTTAACTGCACTGACAGATTACTCATATGTTACAACAGATGTGTGATCTATTGTACAAACTATTCATCTTTCTCAACAGATGAGTGATATATTTTGTATTATCGCAACATATTACTCAATCGTTGCTACAGATTATTTAACTGTTCCAACAGATCACTCATATATTATAACAGATGATTTCACAACAGATGTGTGATCTGTTACACAGACCATTCATCTTTCTCAACAGATAAGTGATATTTTTATATTATTGCAACAGATTACTTAGTCGTTGATATAGGTTATTTAACTATTCCAACAGATCACTCACATGTTACAACAGATGATGTTGCGATAGATGTGTGATCTGCTGCACATACCATTTATTTTTCTTAACAGATGAGTGATTTATTTTGTATTGTCGCAACAGATTACTCATCTATTGTAATAGGTTATTTAACTATCCCAATAGATCACTCATATGTCACAACAATGTGTGATCTGTTGCATAAACCATTCATCTATCTTAAAAGATAAGTGATATATTTTATATTATTGCAACAAATTACTCATCTGCTGCAACAGTTTGATTATATGCTGCAACAGATATACTACCTGGTACAACAGATCGGTGATCTATCGCAACTATTATTTACTATTTTGCTTGTTTGATTTACTGTTATCCTTTTCTAATGATGCATAATCAACTATAATATATTTTTTATGCTTCTGTTAATTTTATATAATATGGATCCCAAAAGAACAGAAACCGAATCAAGTCCAAGTAAAGGAACAAGTGAAGCAGCTAGGATACATCCACCACTCTATGAGCTTACTTTACAAACGTTATCTTAATCGGGAGCAGAATATGATGAACACGGGCAGTAGGAATATTTCAAAAGAGATAATGCAAATGCTAATAGCCCTTCCACCGAAGAGTTGGTCAAAGCCTTCAGCATTGATTATTATCCTATGAGAATGCAGTACGATGGTGTCGAAGATTTAACGGTTGATTTCGTGGTTAAGTCATCCATGGGAAAATCATTCGACGCCTTTAGAAAAATACTTCGAGGACAACAATTGGATGCTTATTTCAGGGACAACTGCTTTGAAAAATATCTTGATTTACCGGAGGACAACAATGCTCGTTTTCAAATGAAAATAGTATATGAACTTCTCAAGCATATGTTTATGTATGAAAATAAAGATAAGATAGATGAGGTATGGATAAATTACTGTGGCATGCCTGTTTGTTTTAGTTGGAAGGAGTTTGTCATAGTTACTGAACTAAAATGTTATCCTTCTTCTCAAGTTATACCTATTTTAACCCCAAAAAAGCACCCCGCACACCCAAAAAAGGCAAAGGCAAGTCGTGTGATCGTGATGATCTGGTGTCCATTGTTGGTCCAAGCTTTAAAAACAAAAATTTGATAAAAGCGTTGAAAGGTAAAGGACTTTCAAAGAAGCACTAGCAGTCATTGTGCTTGGTTTGGTTTGTACATAATGTTCTTTGGGCGAGAGACATTAACAACAACATAATCCTCAGTTTAATAAATCTCTTCGAGGATCTTGAGGCGTTTAACAGCTATCCTTGAGGGTATGAAAGCTTCAAAATGACTGTCAAATATTTGTTGACTCTGTTAGCGCCAAAGACAGTCAACTTATATGGATTTCCATGGGCTTTCATGGTAAATATTTCTTTCTTCTATTATGATATCATTCATTTTTTTCACTCAATAATGGTTTTGATTTATTGGCGTTATTTTATAGGCTTGGGCATTTGAAGTCATTCCTTATTTGAGACAACAAGTGAACTATCAGGAAAAAGTTTTCTGTCCAAGAATCTTGAGATGGTTGTCGGCCAAAACTGATAAAAATATAAAATTTCTTGGTCTCTTCACCTCCCGAAGAATGCTGTAAGTATAATTATAATTAATCTTTTCTTTTAATTAATGATTTTTTTGAATGATCTAATCATCATTCAAATATATGTAATGAGTTATGTTAGATTGTGCATCCGTCGCTAGTTCTGACCAATCGAGAGTTGAAGATGCCATTTTTTCTTACTTTACGATCTTTGCAAACTTTATCAGACCCTAAGGTCTTCGACAGAATAAAAATGGAATTGTTTGAAGCAACAACCATTATAAGAAAAATAATTTTGGAGGGTGGGCTTGTTTTTATTGATGGTCTTAGTGGTGATGGAGTTGTTGGTGGTGGTAGTGGTGCTGCTATTGGTGCTAATGATGTTTCTCTTACAGTATTTAAAGCAAACTATTATGAGTATGATCATACTGATTATACAGATTTTGCCTCTCCCAGCGAAAGTTCTGCATGTAAATGTCAAGACTGCAGGGTGAAACATGATGTAGTGATTAGTGCTATTAATGCATTAACTACTTCTGTAAAAGAATTGATATCTAAGAGGGGTATCATTCCATCAAAGAGGATTTTATTTCCATTCTCTCCATTAGAGATTAGGGCTAAGAGGAGAAGGAGAGTGATTTTCGGGGCATTATCAAGCATCCAAGAAAAACAAAATTGCAACTCCTCTATCTGTGTGTTGTACTGAGCAATGTACAATGTACAAAGGAGAGCAGCACGAGCTGAAGAAGGTGAATATATATGTCTTCCAACTGACAAAACAAACAGACACATATTTGTTTTAACAGATAACACATCTGCTGAAAATTATCAAATAGATATATACATCTGTTGCAACAGTTGACTAACTTATTGCACCAGATAATGTATCTGGTGCAACATATGTCTCGTTTGTTTTAGCAAATCAAATAGCTCTTCATATCGCTTTTATTTATACCGACAGATGACCTATCTGCTGCAACAGATGATTCATATGTTACAACGGATGGTTCATCCATTGGAAATTATCATACAGGGTCTTTCTTATGTAGAAATTTGTCCCAATAGTTAATTTATTATTGTAACAGAAATATAATCTATTTGTGATAATTTAAAATAGGAGGAAGACCTATTTGATTTGCTAGAAGAGATGAGTTATCTTTTTTCATTTTGTTGTATCTTCGTAATTAGCATTGACCAATTCTGGCTTTCCAGGTGGATGTAGAAGAAGCTACTGCTGAACAATATTGACAATATACTACTCTTTTTATGGAAATACGGAGAACAGAAAGTGCAAAAACCGTACGTAAGCGACAATAAATATCCACGATGAGCAAAACCAAATTTCATAGCACTGGATGAAGAACAACTTGTCCATACTGAGTAGATCTTTATAGCTTGAGCCTGTAAAAGTAATCCTTGGCAGCATACTTAAATTGTTGTTGATGTATTTGTTGAGATCTGTACCCATAACAAATTTTTTATATTTCATTTATTCGTTGACTTATTTCAGCTAATTTATGAAGGCTTCGATTTATTTTATTTTGTCTATGAATTTTATTTATTCCTTAGATTTGAACTTATTAATTGAATAGGAATACTAGATTCAAATATTGCAGCAGATAATGTATCTATTGCAACAAACGACACATCTATTGGAAAAATCGAACAGATTTAGACATATATTGCAACAGGTAGGTAATCTGTTGAAATTTATCAAACAGGTCTTCCCATAGTTACAACAGATGGACTTAGATAGAAACATCAAGATAATGCAACAGATGACCAACCTATTGCTACAGATAAACTATATGTCAGAATAGGTAGAATAACTGTTACAACGGATGTAGAATCTTTTGCATTATAAAAATTCAAATTTTGTTGGACATAAAAAATTGTCTCTACGTGTAAAAAGGTTAAAGTGAATTGAATTGAAATAAAAAAGGCGGAACCTATCGACGGTGTTCAGTTCAAACACCTAAAATAAAATAGACATCAAGTAGACAACGTTCATTTTAAACACGTAAAATAAAATAGACATCAAATGTGTCAGTCTGGCACATTTTGCTGACTTGCCGTCACTTGGCCCCCAACGGTCATTCCTCCCCCCTTTGTCTTATATATTCATCTTCCTCCTATAATTTAACCCTAAATTCTCAAATCTTCTTCTTCATCATCATCTTCTTTTATCTATCCAAATTTTTCAAATTATTTCTTTCATTTTTTCCTACTGAGCTTGACAATGTCAAACGTATCTTCCACTATTTTTTTTGATAAAGATTTTTGATATTGTAAGTGCAGTCATGAAGCTCTTTTAAAGACTTCTTGGACTCAACAAAATCCGGGTTGTAGGTTTTTAACTTGTAAAATTTTAAAGGTAATATTTTTTTATTTAGTTAGTTGATTAATTATTGACTTATAATTGTTTTGTAATAATGTTCTCTTTTTTTTTTTTTATAGAAATTGGGTGGATGCGATTCCTTTGATTGGTATGAAGAACGACACCCTTCCAAAGCAAATCGTGTAATCTGGGTTTTGTTGAACAAAGTTAAGGTTTCTGAAGAGAAACAAAATCGAGTAAGAAGATACTATATTGTTGTCGTTATTGCTACTAGTTTGGTGTTGTTGGGCATATGAATATTCAAGCCTAATTGCTGAAATTTTCATGATGGTGTGTGTATTTGCTACTGGTTCTGTGTTGTCGAGCACATGGATATTCAAGCGTAACTGTTGGAAAATATCAAAAATATTTAGGCATATGTTGTAAAATTTAGGTCATCTGTTGGAAGTTATCAAACAGGACTTTCCACTGTTGCAACATATTAGACTTAGATTATTAGATTATTTATAGAAATAACATCGGTGTAATGCAACAGATGACCAACCTATTGCAACAGATAAACTATCTACCAGAATTGATTAAATATATTTTACAACAGATTGACAATCTATTACATTATAAAAAACTTAACTTTCATCAAAAAATAATTATTGCCACTACATGTACATGTAATAAAGTGAAGGGTGACTTGAAATTAAAAATTGCTATTTTGCAGGCTCTTCTATATACACAGGCTTCAAGCGTCTAGTTAGTACCCCATAAGCCCAAACCTCTTACAGGTTTGCCACAACATTGTCACACAGAAAAGTCTTTGGCTTGGCCATTTTTGTACCGGTCAGCAAACATTCTATGTGTGCAAGAGTGTGAGAGTTTCTCGCTTTAGCGGCATCATCTTTTGGAAGGATCATTCCTTTGTTTCGACCTTCAAAATCCCATGATTTCTTCATCAACACTTCCTTTGACAAATGATTTATCAGTTTACCCTCCTTTAACAAGATGGGCAACAACACCATTAGTGGTTTCATGAGGAGAAAAAGATTGAAATCATCGATGAGAGGTACATTAGAGTCATAAACATTGATCTTTCCCTCCTCGAGTAGTATCTCAACAGCCCGATAATGAATGTCATTCATGCTAATAACTACAAGAGTCCTTTTTGCCTCGGTCTGGCTCTTGCCGTGTGGATTTGGCCTCTCCTTTCTAATATATTTTATCATTTCTTACTCATCCAAGACCAATGTAAGAACTAGGAAATAAAGTCCCATGCCAAGGACTAACGCCTCCCCATTGAGTTTATCGTACCGATCCTTGAGCTTCTTATAGAATTTGTGGTCCATTATCCTATCGGCAGGGTCATAAGTTTCCCGGTACGTTAATTGCCTTTATCTCATGAGGTAGAGAATTATGTCAACATGCTGTGATATAAGAAGTCAATTTTTAAATAGGTTAGTAATTGTAAAGATGCAACGGATGGTCCATCTGTTGCATAGGTTTCTCTGAATCAATAATCCAACGCAACTTATGCAACAGATGGATAATAAGTTGCAACAGAACTACTACCAGTTGCACCAGTATACCCAGCTGTTGCTAAGGATGTGAAATCTGTTGCGTAGCTTCTTCTTCATGGGGTAGATTAGAAGGGCTAGGTTAGGAAAAGTAAACTTTCCTTGTCCTTATACGGCATACGCATATCAGTCATAGTTTGGAAATCTTAGGGGAGGGAGGGGAGAAGGGAGGCCTGGGGAAATCTGGTGCGCTTGGCTTGACATTCTTGGCCTGTCCTAGATCCCCCTTCTCTTCGGTACCAAGTTCCGTGTATATGTCCACCTTCTTGACTGGCCCCTGAACTTTAACAACTTTTGGAGAGGGAGAAATTATAGTTTCTTTTGATTTTCGATCGGAGAGTACGCCTATAATTGCTATTTTCTTTCTCCTAACCAATACTGTAGGAGTGTGTGGCTCCCTCACCTTCTTGGATGGTATGACACACCTCTTGGATTTGAATTCCTTGATAGATTTAGAGATAGCCTTTACTTTTTCAAAGAGTTTATCCTGTCTGTTCTTGCACTCTTCGCATTCGCAACGAGAACACGAGGGTAACGAGAGGTGAGAGGGAACTGTGTAAGGGCAAAAAGGGGTGTTTTCAAACATATTTATTCTTTCTTGAGCATCAACATGCTCATCATCATGAGTGGTAGCAACATCAGCATGCCTGCTACCAACACCAACAACTCCACCAGAAGAAGCACCCGGATCTGCCTTAGTAAAAGGTTAGTCATGAAGAGCCTCAACATTAGGCTGACCTTACCTAACTGCTCTTCTTATGTCTGTTGCTCCAGTCAATTCCTTTTTTATTAACTCCACCGTTGGGTCTGCTATAGTATCAACATGACCTAGATTAATATAAGAAGTCGTCACCGACTTCTCCTCAGTAGGCACGATCCATGGATGCACAACCTATAAGAAAACAGATGCATTTAAATCATATAATATAATAATTTTTACAGTTCGGCTACATTTAAAAAAGAGACTCATCTATTGCATAGTTTGTAGTATATGGTTAAAATCCGTTTAAGTCTGGTTCAGAGAAACAGAGAAACACGTGGATAATATGATGAAAAATATCAATCATCTGTTGCAATAGTTGCACACGACGGGTAATTTTTTATACAACAGATGATCTGTACATCGCAACAGATGATCTGTACATCGCAACAGATGAACAATATGTTATCAGATTACACATCTGTTGCATAATTTGCAGTAGATGGTTAATCTATTAGGAGTCGGGTTCAGAGAACCAAAGCAACAGATGGGTAATATCATGTAAGATATACCCTATCGCAATAGATGTCCCATCTGGTGCATCAGATATAACATCTGTTGCACCAGATATAATATCTGTTCAATATCTTTCTTTGAGTAAAATTATTTTACTTGAAGAAGACGTACTGCATCATCCGGAGGGTTAAAGATATTAGCCTCCTTAATATTAGTGTTGCTGATTGCAGCCAACCACCTAAACATCCTTGGATGAGAAACCTCATCCAGGTAATCCATTAATTGCTTTTGGAGGGGAGTAATGACTTCAAATGCCCAAGCCTAAAAAATGTAAACAGGAAGTAAGCAGAAAAAAGTTATAATAACTATATTCAATATAAGTTAATGGATGAGTAAAATTAGTGATTAATTTTACCATGAAAGCCAAAAGAAAGCCTTATAATGTGGTCGTCCCTGAGGATAGCTTTGTCAGAAAATATTGGACAGTCAAGTAGAAGCTGTCATATCCCCAGGAATAATGGTTAAATTTATCAAAATCCTCAGCACACGCCAAAAGATCATCTTCTATGACCTTGTTGACGTCTCTTGCTAATATAATCGAATGGGCAAACCAAATTAAGCACAATTGCTCCCTGTACTGGTCAGTGCTCTTGTATGGTTTTATCCTCGAGATCTGTCAATAAATTTGATACTTTGTAGCCACGTCGAGCAATGTCAAACAACCCATCTATTTTTTCCTTGAATTTTCTTACCTTGGATCTTTTGCAGGGTGGTGGTCCTTCTGGATGATGGCATATCAAGCCCGTCACTATGGCAAACTCTTGCAAGATAAAACAAATAGGCATGCCACAGTAGTTGATTCAGATTTTATCCATCTTCTTTTTACCCCCTCCTCCGGATCTTTATCATCCCCCACGTACTTGATGCTGCGCTTGAGAAGACCATATACCATCATCATAGGGAAATAGATACGGGCAAAGGGGTCCTCAGGCAGCTCAAGAAAGCGTCCAAAGCAGGTCTTCTTAGAAAGTCCGCCTATGTTTTCGTTCTTCATAATTTTCATAAAATTTTCAAAAAATTTCCCCATCTGACATTAAGTACGATTTGACCAGTTAGTTGTTTTGCTTCTGGGTCATTTATCGACATCGCAACTTGAAACCTGTCAATACTAAAAGTTTTGACAGGATCATGCTGGGATATAGATAATAATTCACGCCCCATTGGTGATCCATTATCATCATGTTGATGATCATCCTCTTTCTCTTTCTCACTCTCCAATTCCTTCTCTTTCTCACTTTCATTTTCTTCATCACCATCTATAGACCCTTGTTCACCACCCTCAACATTGTTTTCATATCCCTCCCCAGCTTCACTTTTTCCTGACTGAGATTGTTCAGGAAGCTCCTCCGAATCCCTCTGTACTGTAGCCTTTTTTTTTGGGTGGTCAGACGTTGATCCATTTTTACTTTCTTTCTTTTTGGGAGACATGTTTTACCTACAAACAAAGAAAAATAAAAATTACATTACAATTGATGTATGCATAAATTTTAAAAAATATATTACAAACACCACAAATACCGACACACCAACAGTCACCACCAACCAATGCCAATAAACAAACACCATGAATACCGACACCATCGACAACCACCACAAACACCACTAACCAATGCCACCACCAGTTCCACCATAGATCACAAACACCACCACCACCACTATGACCACCACCAAAACCACAAACACCATCCAACAATACCACGCCAGCCAACGGAACACTGCGATAGAAACTAGGGATTTCTCGAGTTCTTCCTATAATTTTACCATCAAAACTCAAAATTATCAACCCATTCTTGAAGATAATACAACTAAAAGTTTTATTTTTCATCATTAACTTAAAAGCCTTTATTTTTTCAAAAAAAATAACAAATATAGATCTCTTCTCAAACTCTGTTGCCTACGAAGACAAAGAAAATGACTGATACAAGAAAAAATAAAGTCGAAAATAACACCTATGTGATCGAAAATGAGAAGAAAATTGATCTATTGTGAAGGGTTGAGCAAATTTGATGAGTAGTTGTTGTCTGTACTGTATTGTTGAGTTAGAATGAAAGAGAAAAAACGAGACCTCGAGATTTGAAATGATAAAATGTTTTGTATGGGTTGATTTGTATTTTGAAAAAGAATGACAAGTTTTGAAAATGTTAATTTGGTCCAAATTGATCTTAATTATTTTTAAAATTATAAAATATATGCATAATTTTTAACCTCTCATCATGCAATTGCCAAAAGGGTAATTCAATTGAAATTGTACAAAAACAATTGAAGTTGTAGTTGACTGAGTACTCTAGTTGACCCGATGAAAACTCACCCCTGATCTTAGATTAATCAATTTAGGTACTATTAGTCTAACATATGAGCTCAATTGAAATTATAAAAAACAAATGTTCAACATGTTGCATCAGATTTCTCATCTATTATAAATTAACAATCAGATTAGGTAACAACAAATTACGAATCTGTTGTAAATTATCAAACAGATTAAGTCATCTGTTGCGACAGATTACCCATCTGTTGTAAATTATCAAATGGATTGTCATATGTCACAATAGATTACCCATATATTGTAAATTATCAAATAGGCGCTGCCATCTATTGTGGCTAACCCTATAAGAACTCACCCCTAGTCCTAGATTAATCGATAATTGACCCTATGATAACTCACCCTAGTCCCAGATTATTCAATTAAGGTATTAGTACCCTAGTTCTAGATTAATCAATTAAGGTATTAGCCTAACATATGAGGTAGTAAGAATCGATTTGACTCAGAGTTATTGATCGACAACTCTGGTCTGGAGGAATGCAGTACCGTCTCATCATGTAATTGCCAAAAGACTTAATTAAAGTTGTAGTTGACCCTATGAGAACTCACCCCTAGTCCTAGATTATTCAATTAAGGTATTAGTACCCTAGACCTAATTAATAAATTAAGGTATTAGTCTAACATATGAGGTAGTAAGAATCGATTCGGCTCAGAGTGATCGATCGACGACTCTAGTCGGGAGAAATACAGTACCTTCTCATCATGAAATTATCAAAAGACGCAATTGAAGCTGTAGTTGACACTATGAGAACTCATATTCAATTAAGGTATTAGTCTAACATATGAACTCAATTGAATTATATATAAACAAATGTTCAACCTGTTGCAACAAATGTCTTTTCTATTGTATCAAATCAAATAGATTATGTAATCTATTGCAACATATTATGCTTTTGTTGTAAACTATCAAACAGATTACGTCATTTGTTGCGACAGATTACCCATCTGTTGTAAATTATCAAATGGATTAAGTTATATGTCTCAATAGATTACCCATCTATTATAAATTATCAAATAGGCGCTGTCATCTATTGTAGTTGACATTATGAGAACTCACCCCTAGTCCTAGATTAATCAATTAAGGTATTAGTTGAACATATGAGGTAGTAATAATCGGTTCGGCTCAAAGTGAACGATTGATGACTCTTTTCGGGAGGAACGCAATACCGTCTCATCATGAAATTGCCAAAAGACTCAATTCATAGTTGACCCTATGAGAACTCACCTCTGGTCCCGGATTATTCAATTAAGGTATTAGTACCCTGTCCTAGATTAATCAATTAAGGTATTAGTTGAACATATGAAGTAGTAAGAATCGGTTTGGCTCATAGTTATCTACAATGACTCTGGTCGGGAGAAACGTAGTAACGTCTCATCATGCAATTGCCAAAAGACTCAATTAAAGTTGTAGTTGACCCTATGAGAATTCATGCTTAGTCCTAGATTATTCAATTAAGGTATTAGTACCCTAGTCCTAGATTAATCAATTAAGGTATTAGTCTAACATATGAGGTAGTAAGAATTAGTTCGGCTCAAAGTGATCGATCGATGACTCTAGTCGGAAGGAATGCAATATCGTTTCATCATGCAATTGCCAAAAGACTCAATTGAAGTTGTAGTTGATCCTATGAGAACTCACATTCAATTAAGGTATGAGTCTAACATATGAACTCAATTGAAATTATATATAAACAAATGTTCAACCTGTTGCAACAGATGTATTTTCTATTGGATCGAATCAAACAGATTAGGTAATTAGTTGCAATATATTACGCATCTGTTGTAAACTATCAAATAGATTATGTCATTTGTTACGACAGATCACGAATCTGTTGTAAACTATCAAACAGATTAATTCATATGTTGCACTTAAATGTTTTAAGATCCTTTTTTAAAAGCAATTTAGGTATTTCCTGTCCGAGATAAAAAAGTTAAAATACTAAGGCGGTAAAAAATATTACTCGGTACTACTTGGATAACTCAAAAATCTCCTGAGTTAGTAGTCTTATCTGGTCTTTTCAATGTCACCATTTCCCCGTGCCCCTCAAAAGTTATTAATGAATATTTAAAACCCCCCATATCTAGAACTCTCTCTCCTCCAGCCATAAAGTAGTCTAGACTTAACTCATCACTCTTCTTTATTCTCTATTCCTAATTATCTTTGTTTCTTTTTTTTCTCTTTTTTCTCTCTTCTTTCAGATGATAATCCTTTAGGATATCAACCAATCAATATCTTTTCTCGATAGAGCTAGATGTTCTAATCTGTTTGCTTTTTTAACATTGCAGGTATGGTTCATTGTTGCTCTTTTCATCTCATATTCTTCTTTGTATGTCATTTAAATTAGATATTTACATCTGTTGCTATTAATAATTTACCCATTACCAGTTTTCTATTTATTGAGAAATTGAAGGAAAGGTGACTTTTAAGACTTGAATGAATGAACCATTGTTTTTATTAAAATATGCAAAAAAAGTCATCTGTTGGGAGAACTTACAAGCCTTGTTATCAGTATATTTTTTTTTATGTCTTTTGTTTGGTACTTTGTGGTACTGTTGTTAGGGGTGGTGGTTGTGTTGGAACATGTGATGTTTATGTTGTGGATGGTGTTGGAATATATGGTGTTGTTTCTTTGTTGTTGATGCTGTTATTGGTGGTGTTGCAACAGTTTTCTCAAATGTTGCAATTGAGAAATCAACTGTTGGAAAAGACGGAGCAACTGTTTGAAGAAATCAAACTAGTAACAAGGCTGGTTTGATTTGTTCCAATAGATGACCCATCTATTCCAATATGTCATCCATCCTTTGCAACGATGCCTCATCGGTTGAACAGATGGATAATTTGTTGCATCATATTGGTCATCTGTTGATTCACTTAACTGTGTTACCCTTTTGTAATGTTCTTTTTTGTTCTCTTTTTGTTCTTCTCTTGTTTGACATCAAATGTATTTCTCTTATTTGTAGACAAAAGAAAGTGAAACTGGATCCACTTTTGCCCGGCCAGCATTAAAGGCTAGAGTAAAGATGGGTTCAGAGGAATAAGTTGCTTGCAGATGGAACCACTTTATATGTGGGAGGTATGTATTACTGATCAACCTATCATGAAAACACACATCTAGTACAATGATTTTGTGAATATTTGTTCTTTACCTATTAGGCATTAATCCTTCAAACAAGATATGACATTTTACAGTTAAGATTTTTAGGTTCGAACGGGTAAGGCTGAGGGACCAAGACACTGGTGTCGATATTCCGTTATAATTTAATAACGGTTTATGCTCATGTTTTTGTATCAAGTTTGGGAAAGGTTTCAAGTTTTTGGCGGCTGTGTAAATATCCAATAGTGATTGGACTGGTTTTAATGGCGCAATGGACTTGTTGAAAGGAATCCGAAGCCTTGCACTACAACAAACAACGATGGATCTAATAGAAATTTCCCTGGTCTAAATTTATATGGATGGATTATTGGAGGAGACTATTATACAACAGAAGGTGTTTAGGAGATAACCTGTGCGGGAAGAGGGAGGTTGAGAAGGCATATATCATCTCAGTCCTTGTTTAAGAGGATACACAGGGTGGAAAGAAAAGTGTAGTGAAATTAGCTTATGAAATTGACATGAAAAATGAAAAAACTGGATGAGCTGCGAATGTGAAAGTGTATCCAAAAATGAAAATCTATCAGTCGTTGAAGAAAAAGAAGAATGGTCAAGAGGAATTGAACTGGTCACTTTGCTATAGACTGCAACTAGCGAGCGCGACCTCAACAAAGACCCACAAAATGAAGGACCAGAACTCTAAGGAAGCAGCTTTGCAAGCATGGAAGGTGGTAAGATCATCGATCTGAATTGATATGTAGGTCTAAATTTTGACTGACAATCTTACCACCTTCCGTGCTCGCGAAGCTTTTTCCTTGGAGTTCTGGTCCTGCACTTTGTGAGAGTCTTCATTGAGTCCACACTCGCTAGTTGCATTCTCGAGCAAAGTGTCCAGCACCAGTCTTGTTGACCATTCTTCTTTTGTTCATCGACTGACGGATTTTTATATTTTAATACACTTTCACATTTGAAGCTCATCCAGTTTTTTCATTTCTCATGTGAATTTCATTGGCCATTTTTGCTACACTTTCCTTCCTACCCTGTGTTTCCTTTAAAACAAGGTCTGAAATGATATATGGCCTTCTCCACCTCCTCCTTCGTGCACAGGTATTCTCTCAAGCACCTTCTACTGTAAAAAAAGTCTTCTCCAGCAATCCATCCATATAAATTTGGACCAGGGGAATTTCTATTAGTTCCATCATTGTTGGCTGCATTGCGAGGCTTCGGAGGGCTTTCAAGAAGTCCATTGCGCCATTAAAACTGGTCCAATCACTATTGGATATTTACACTGCTGCCAAAAACTTGAACCCTTCCCCAAAGTTGACACAAAAACATAAGCATAAATCGTCATTAAATTGTAATGGGATATCGACACCACTATCTTGGAACCATTCGTCCTTATCAGTTCGCACCTATCAAACTTAACTGTACAATACAGGATCTTGTTTGAAGGATCAGTGTCTAATCGGTAAAAAACTGCATTCACAAAATCATTTCACTTTATGGTAGGCACTTTGTATCTTAACACATCCAAAATAGCTGATGAATCAAAATCTCTATCTGTTGCAACCGACGAATCAACTGTTGGAAGAAATCAAAACATCTCTTCCAACATATGGTCCATCTGTCGCAATAGATAAACCATACGTTGCAACAGATGGTAAATCTGTTGTGACAGACCAGACTATTTTTTTATTCATCTGCACGCATGTGATTACTTCTTGCTAAAAATGTTTGTTTCAATTTAGTTTTCCTATTTATAAAATCAAGAGAATTTTATTATATTCTTCTAAGATTACCCCTATTATTAAATGACTACATAAAGTATATTATTCACATTTATACTTTTAAATAATAATTGATAAGCCCAATTTGATAAAATAATCACCTAATTTATATTTTTATTAATTGGTGTGCCAAGTCCATAGGGCCCAACTAATACGAAACGGAGGGACTATTAAAAAGAGGTGAAGTGTCGCGACTTTTTATCTAACATATTCAAAATAGCTAATGAACCGAATACTCCATCTGTTGAAACTGATGAATTAGCTGTTAGAAGATATCAAAACATCTCCTCCAACATAATATTCATCTGTCGTAATAGATAATACATAAGTTGCATCAGATGTCTTATCTGTTGCATATACAAACCATCTATTGCAACAGATGGTAAATCTATTTTGACAGACCATCTATTGCATATTCAATCTATCTGTTGCAACTGCTCAATAATAACGGCTTTTATCGAATCTCAAACCGCTATGAAAAGGTGAGAAGTAATTAGTGTAAAAGAAAAAGTTGCGACTTTTCACAGAAAAAAAATACCACTAGTTTGAATGTAATTAATACAATGGAGTTGAACAGTCCTGCCTTTTGGCCTGACACGTCCAGATTCAATCCTCTATAAATAGGTCTCTCCTTAATCTTTATTCAACTCTATTTATTTCTTGCATTTTTTCTTTTTTTGTGACATATTCAACCACTTCTCTTCAAAGAGCATATTCTTTCTCGTTGAGGTAAGTTTTTTTCTGATGTAAATTTACCAGTTGATCTTATACGTTGTATTACAGCTTGGACTTTTTTTTTACATTTGTCAATTCATGCGTGTTCTAGATATGGATGATCCTTTTTTGGATATTGCTATTCTACGCGACATAGTGCGGAAAATTTAGAGGCAGGTTAATGACCTGCAAGCGAGTTGGTCGCTGTGAGAGTGATGATGTTTAGAGAGATGCAGAGGCTGATGAGAGCCCTGCTGTTGCGAGTTGATTGGCCCACTGTCATTAATGATGATGATGATGATAATAATAATAATTAGAATGTATTTTTTTCTTTTAGCGTATGTATTTTAATTTTTCTATATCAGATCTATACCTAATGTATTTTATTTTTCATTTAATGAAAATTTTACTTTTAGTCAGACTTTGGCATTTTAATTCTTATTCAATTTTCATTCTGTCTATTTCTTCTAATCTAATGCATGCTAACATGTCGACGGTTGGAGGCAATGTTGAATCCAGTAGCACTAGCAATTTTGGCTTTTAAGTTCTTTCAACAGATGGACCATGTGTTGGAACCGATTGGTTATCTGTTGGGTTTCTATGAACAGATTATCTATCTGTTTCGACAGATTTGTCATCTGTTAGAGGAAGATATTTCAGTTGTTTGTGCAGCTGTTGAGAATAATTGTGGTCTACTGTATTATTTAGTTTATGTTTTGCCTCTTTTTATTGATGCACAAGTTATTTAAATTTTCTTTTTATATATATTAAATAATAAGATTAGGTTCACAACAATGAGTTAAATATATAAAAGTCCACAACAAACAAACAAACAACCAAACAACAACACAAGTTTCTACAATTACAATGATCATGGTGGATTATGATTCGGGCATGTAGTTCTTTTTTGGCCAATGTATTTACATATGGAGCACTTGTTTCTTCTTGATGAAAATGATTCTTTAACTCCACGCCTCCTCTTATATGGCTTTCTTCCCGGTTTGATAGTGCTCGGGTCAATATTTGGAGGAGGTATTAATCTCCCCATAAGCTCTACTGGAACAACCCAAGATTCTTTAGGAGGCTCCAGAGTAATATGCCTACTATATGCCATTTCATATTTTTCCACCGAATAATATTGAGAGAAGTGCTCGTAAACTTCAGGTCCATATTTATGACCGTATTGAGATTGAAGCACTGCCATAGCATGTGGACAAAGTATTTTGTCCAAGTCAAAAACTCTACACGTACAAGATCTTTTTTGAAGATCGATTGTCGCAGCATCACTATGACCGGTGATACAAACTTTATAATCTGCTATTTTATGACAGAATAACCTATTCCCCAAACTAATGTTCGTTGATATTTTCTTTTCGATTTTGAGAACAAATTGGGTTCGTTTTTCTAGACACTTGAACTGCACACACCTTTCGTTAAATAATTGCTATACTTCTCGCTTATTTTTTCAAACATAGCCTTGATAGGAAATTCTCTTTCATTGCCAAATAATGAATTCACCGATTTAGCAATGTTTGATGTCATAATATTGTACCTATAGAAAAGAATCACTTAGTATGACATCATACTAAACTTGTAAATCAAACAAGACATTAAATTCATTAGAATGTACCAATTTGCTAGACAGAATCTCTCGAAATCGACACGTGCGAGAAATTCTGCTACCTTGGTATTCAAATCCGCTATTTGATTGAAATGGTCTAAAAACTCCTCTCTACTATATGCTTTAGCTGCTCTATAAAAAAGGGTGACGACCCTTTCGTTTTGATAGTTGTTTCGAATGTTCTCGCTAAGATGCCTGATGCAACAACCAAAATAAGTTGAAGTGAAGAAAAGTGAACCCATCTTTGGAATACTTGGATGCATATCCGATACAAAACACAACTCTTTGGTATCTTCGATGCAGCGTAGCAGTTGTTAAAAAAAATCCATAAGAGGCATCACATTCCATGTCTGCTGCACAAAAAACGACTGGAAAGATGTGATTCGCTGCATCCTGCGTCACCGTCGCTAGCAGAACTCCATTATACCTACTCCTCAATAAGGTATCATTGATGGCTATGCGTTTTCTCAAATATCGAAAACCTTGAATCCAAGAACCATAGGATACAAAAAAGTACTTGAACCTTCCGTTTTCATCTAGATGCAATGTCGTCTTACTTCCAGGATTTGTGGACTCAATCATGCAATGGTAAGCATCCAAGACTTCATACCCGTGCTCGAGTGTCCCCCTAACCAGATCCTTGGCAATTCCCATGGTCATATATACCTTTCAATAACTGACCAGAACACCTAAATCCGTAAGGAGTTGATTGGCCATAAGCATTGTTGAAGGGCCTTTGCCATCGGGAAAACTACTCCTGAAATATTCACCGAGGACCTTTGCTGTGACGTGAGGATTTTGGCCTGAGATGTGCTCTAAACCACATGTGTGATGCTTTTCATTTTTATGAATAATAAATCTATAAGAACTTGCGTACTTCACCACTCTCAACCACCACTTACAGTTCGAATTAGCACATTTGAAGCAAAAGACACTGCTTGAATTAATCACCTTCTTTATTCTGAAATCTTTTTTCAAACAAGAAATAAACAAAGTGTTAGATAGTTCATTCTTGTCTTTGAATGACATTCCAATTAAAAAGCCGATCCCATCGTCTTGAAGATTTCCAGACTATGTCAATTGAGAAGAACTGCACATCGTATTGGTCACATCAACGGGCGTAGGTGTTTGATCATCATCTGGAATGTTTATGTCTAGATCATCCAAACTATCATCAAGGAGGTCTTCTTTTTTTTCTTCTTCTTCTTCTACGTTCTGGTTCTCATTCTCTCCCGTCTTTTAAACTATGTACACCCTTAACACCGGCCTGGTTGAATCACTTAGATAAGCACGCAACCGAACCTAACCGGTTATCTTGAATGGTAGAACCCTCTGATTTTCAAAGGAGCTGTGTATGTAGCTGATGGGGAATTCTTCCAATTGACAATTCTGTCCACAAAAACTGATGATTAAGTTCACAAAATCATCATACAAAATATCACTTTGGACTATCATAGCTATCGTCTCTAGCATTTCACCCTCCTTCCAACGCCATATATATCGATTGCTCTTTTTGACCCATTGACCATGACAATCCACCGCTATTGTTATTGATCCCACCATTATTGGTACCTAAATAAAGTCATTTGTTAAAAAAAGTTGATAGCGATTTCATAGTGCCGTGAATGGATCTCAACAGATGTGTTATCTATTGCAATAGGTAAGTGATTAGTCGCAATAGATTCTTACCTGTTGGGATTCATGTTACGCTTTTGAGTATCTGTTGCAATAGATGAATCTCCTATTGGGATTCATGTTACAGTACTAAATCACCTTTGAAGCTGATTCCAACAGATGAGTGACAGTTGCAATAGATAATTAACCTATTGCGACAGATGACTTACCTGTTGCAACAAGTTAGTAATCTATTGTAACAGATGTGGGAATCGTGTTCCAGTTCTGTTGCAACAGGTAACTAATTTATTGCAACAAATGTGTCAAATATTGCAACAAATGACCCATCTGTTTAAACATGAATCCAACATATCAGTCTTTCATTAAAACAGATGTCTCATCTATCGCAACAGATGATTTTTTTATTTAAATAGATGGATCTTATGTTGGATTCATGATTGGGTTCTATCCATTGTTGGAAAACAACAACACTATAGCAGTTATCCAGATGACAAATTCAATAAAAAATTATAATTTGACTTACCAACGTCTCCTATGAATTAATACCAAAGTGGAAAATGATGTTCGAAACAAAATTTGACATAAGATATTGGTCAAATAGCAACACTAGCGGTAACAACAACAACAAATGGTCAACAAGAACAAGATGAAGATGATAATGAAGTAGAAGATGATGATAATGAAGCAGAAGATAATGAATGAAGCAGCAACAACAATGAACAACAAAAATTATTAAGAGAGAGAAAACAACAATGGGTGAGAAGAGAGAGAAAGATGCCTTTTTCCCTTTGTTTTTCGTTATATAGGCTAACATTTAAATCAAAGTGTAAATGTAAAAACTTGTGGGTTATTTTCAAACTTCCCAACTTTCTTAATTCATAATAAAATAATTGCCACCTACACCTAATAATTAAGACTTGTGTCACCTACACCTTATTTTAAAACTCTTTTGTCACCTGCAGCCCAAACTCCCTAGTTAGCTACTCCTATTTATGATTTTTTTCGTTATTTTATCAATGCAATAAGTTGGGTACTCTTCCGTTCACTTTTGCTTGTTAGATTTTATTTTTTGAGAGTCAAATTACATGAACTTTGATCAATATTTTAATATATATTTTTTAATATTATTTTATTATTATATACTTATATATAATTGAGGATAC
Organism: Capsicum annuum; assembly: GCF_002878395.1. Classification (NCBI taxonomy): domain Eukaryota; kingdom Viridiplantae; phylum Streptophyta; class Magnoliopsida; order Solanales; family Solanaceae; genus Capsicum; species Capsicum annuum. Next base: position 200,582,006 of record NC_061111.1, on the reverse strand, counting down.
AAAGTTTTGGTAGTCCTCAGAAAACTTTTTATCCATTCATGTTTCTCCATATGACTCTTTCTTTTGTTTTTTGTTTTTTAATTTTTTCCTTTACAATCATTTCTTTCTTTTGTGTTTTCTTTAATTTATTTGACACTCAAATCTTTTTCTTTTCTTTTCCTTTTTTCAATTTTTTTTTCATTTTAAGTATATTTTTACATGAATATTTATGATTGATGTATCTTGAATATTTAATATTGTGCTTCTTCCATTTTAATGAAAGTTTTTGAATTTTGTGATTTTAAATTAAAAATATGCTCCTTCTATCCCATATTTGTTGTCCACTTTCTTCATCACATGCCCTTACATAATCATAAATAAGAAGAGTAGTTTTACAAATTTTTGTAAAAAAATTATAAATTTGCATACACTTCAAAAAGAATTTCAATTGTAAGAGTAAAATAGAAAAATTCAATTAATTCTATTTGTTTTGAAAATTGACGAATAATTTGGGCTATTATTGTTGATAATGTGGACAACTAATTAATATGAGATGAATGGAGTATGTACTTTTTAAATCTTGTGCTCTTAGACTTGTCATGTAGAATGTTAAAATTGAAAAACTCAAAAAATATTAAAAAAAATCTTTTTTTTGAGACATACCAAAAAAAAAGTAAGACATTTAAATTGAGATGAACGAATAGTAAATTTTTATGAATTTTTTTAGCTCTTTACTTTCTCTGATCTATATTATATTTTATTTTTTACATTTATACTTAAATTATAATGAATCTGTTTTATATAATGATCATGGTCTTAATAATTTTTTTAAAATCAAAATTAAGACAAGTGAATTTTTACATAACCAAAAACTTATAGTAAATTGGTACTATCTAATTAAGGTAACACAATGAAGATTACTTATTATTTTTGGAGGAAAATAATTTTGTAAGGAGTATGTCAAAACTAAAAATACAATAACTATGAATAAAAAAGCCAATTAAATTACTCTTTGTACTTTTTATTGTAATTTTTTGACAAATTTAGTAATAATGAAAATTTATGAATAATTTATTTTGACGCGTCATTAGGTTTTATTAATTATACAGTAAATTAATATAATACAAATATTTTTTTTTAACCAAAGCATTATTATTTTATATTTAGACTTTGGGCCCGGGCTTAACATGGGCTGCGGATAACTAGTATTATATATAAGAGACAATCCAAGGACTTTGGTAGTTCTCACAAAAGTTTCCAACTTAATTTTAATCTTTTTGAACTAATTACTTTTATGTCATGATTTTATCTTTTATAGTAATTTAATTAATTTCTTAATCCTATAATATTGTGACATTTGATTGATATAAATAAAGTGTTTGTCTTCTTTCTTGCTATATGAACCTTTGCAAATGGTGCATGTGTCATGAGAAAATTGAATGAAAGGTATTTTTTAAGTCTTGAATGAAGGATTGGTGACATTGACCAACAAATAGGGTAAAACATCATTAGAATACTTGATTAAGTTAATTGAGGACTTGATTAATATTTTCAAAACTTTCTAATCTTTTCAAAAATATAAATCAACCCAACCCACACCCCTCTTCAATCCAAATCAACTACTCTCTCCTCTCTCTCCAGCTTCTTTCAACTCTCTCCCAACCAACAGTTCTGCAAAATTTCTCCCTTCAACCTCCGGTGACAAATAGTTGGGTGAGTTCCTTTTTGACTTTCAACCGTTAATCGATGTGAATATTTCTCCGGTGACAACAACTTCATGTTTTTTGTCCTCTCATTTCCTTTTTTCACAGGTAAAAAATTATGAAGAAACGGAGGAACTTGAGCCAACTACTCTTCTGGCATTGAAATGTGGACTGAATAAAACTCTAATTTCTGGTATTTCTGCATTTATTCTTCTTGTTGTCGTACTGTTGATTTGAATTTGTTGGTGTTTTTTGGTAACAGTTGATGTTCTTAGAGTGTGTGTGTATGTGTGTGATGTGTTGGTGTTGCTGGGTTGATTTGTTGTTTGTCTTAGTAGAAATGGTATTGCAACAGTTGAAACATCTGATGTAATAGATGAAACATATGATGCAACAGATGAAAAATTTGATGCAACTATGAAAATTTGATGCAACAGGTGAACAATCTAACAGATCATTCATCTGTTGCGACAGATGACTCTTCTGTTTGGAAGAAATCTAAACAATATTGATCCTATAGATAACTGATTAGTGATCTGTTTTTATTCTTTCTAACGGTTTACTCTTTATTTTGCAACAGATTAGACTATTTTTATTCTTTCCAACGATTTACTCATCCGTTGCAACAGGCCGGTTATCTGTTGCAATAGATAACATACCTGGTGCAACAGATTAGTTGCCTGTTGAAACTGTTATATTACTGTTATGCATTAATCAATTATACTCTATGTTGTGTACCTGTTAATTTAAGATAACATGGCTCCCAAAAGAAAAAAAATTGAATCAAGTCCAAGTAAAGGAACAAGTGCAGCAGCTCAGCTACATCCAGCACTCTATGAGCTTACTTTACAAGCGTTATCTCAATCAGGAGCAGAAGATAATGAATACGGGGAGGAGGAATATTTCAAAAGAGATGATCCAAATGCTAATAGCCCTTCCACCAAAAAGTTGGTCAAAACCTTCAGCATTGATCATTATCCCGTGAGAATGCAGTGCGATGGTGCCACAAATTTAACGGGTGATCTTGTGGTTAAGTCAGTTATGGGAAAATCTTTCGACGCCTTCAGAAAAATACTTTGAGAAATAAAAATTGGATTCTTATTTTAGGGAAAGATGCTTTGGGAAATATTTTGATTTACTGGAGGACAACAATGCTTGTTTTCATATGGAAATGGTTAATAATCTTCTCAAGCGCAAGTTTATGTGTGAAAACAAAGATAAGATGGATGAGGTGTGGATAAATTACTGTGGCATGTCTGTTTGTTTTAGTTGGGAGGAGTTTGCCATAGTTACCGGACTAAAATGTTATCCTCTTTCTCCTTCTCAAGTTATACCTACTCTGACCCATAAAAAAGCACCCCGCACACCCAAAAAAAGAAAAGGCAAGTCAAGTGATCGTGATGACCTAGTGTCCATTGTTGGTCCAAGCTTCAAAAATAAAAATTTGATTGAAGCGTTGAAAGGTAAAGGACTTTCAAAGAAGCACAAGCAATCATTGTGCTTGATTTGGTTTGTACATAATGTTCTGTGGGCGAGAGACGTTAACAGCAACATAAGCCTTGGTTTAATAAATCTCTCCAAGGATCTTGAGGCATTTAACAGCTATACTTGTGGTTATGAAAGCTTCAAAATGACTGTCAAATATTTGTTAACTCCGTTAACGCCAAATACAGTCAACTTATATGATTTTCCATGGGCCTTCATGGTAAATATTTCTTTTATCATGATATGATTCATCATTTTTTTATTCAATAATGCTTTTCATTTATTGGCATTATGTTATAGGCTTGGACATTTGAAACCATTCCTTATTTGAGACAACAAGTGAACTACTAGGAAGAAGTTTTCTGTCCAAGAATTCTGAGATGGTTGTCGGCCAAAACTGATAAAAATGTAAAATTTATTGATCTTTTCAATACCCCTAAGGAAGCAGTAACTCCTATTCTAATCAAGTTTTTATTTTAATTAATGATTAAATGATTTCATCATCATTCTTTATATATGTACCGATTTATTTTAGATTGTCCATCCGTGGCTTGTTCTGACCAATCGAGAGTTGAAGATGTTAAAAATAGAATTATTTGGAGCAACAACCATCACAAGAAAAACAATTTTGGAGGGTGGGGCTAATGATGCTCCTCTTACAGTTTTTGAAACAACAAGCCATTATGATTATGATCATAATGGTTGTACAAATTTTTCTCTAGCTTTTGCCACATCTAGAGAATGTTCTTCATGCAAACATCAAGACTTCAAGGAGAAACACGATGAAGTGATTAATGCTATTAATGCACTAACTACTTCTGTAAAGAAAATGACATCTAAGAGCGGAGTCATTCCATCAAAGAGGATTTCATATCCAGACACTTCACTAGAGATCAAGGCAGCTTAGAGGAGAAGGAAAAACACTTCCAAGACATCATCAATCATAAAAAAAAGCAAGATTGCAATGCCTCTATCTTTGTATTGCACCGATGTTCAGTGTGCAAGGGCCATAGAAGAGCAGCATGAGCTGAAGAAGGTAAATGTACATCATCTGTTCCAAAAAATAAATAGGCATATCTGTTTCAACAGATGATATATCTACTGAAAATTATCAAACAGATATATACATCTGTTGCAACTGTTGTCTAACCTGTTGCATCAGATTCATTATCTGTTTCAACAGATGAGTCTTATGTTGTAATATATGGATCATCTATTCAAAATTATCATACTGGTCTGATTTACCCGTTCGAATATGTCCCAAAAGATAATCCATCTAATGCAACATAAGACTCATCTGTTGCAACAGATGGAAAATCTATTGTATATCTCTACTTAGCATTGACAATTCTAGCTTTCTAGGTGGATGTCACAGCTACTGCCGAAGAGTAAAATATGACAGTTGATAATCCATTAACTGCTTCTAAAGATGAAGAAAAAGTAGAGTCTGTCAGTTTGGGAGAACGGAAGAATTACCCGCTTGAAGGGTTCAACATCTCGGACGAGGTTCTAAAAAACCAAACACAGTTGATTAACGACTATTCAGAATGGATTGCCGATGGGCTGTTAAAGCATCATGCCGACAGGTACATAAATCAATTTTATGGATATTGGTTTATACAATTCTTGTTGTAAGAACCTGACATTAACACATATAGATCATCATGTAGAAAATAAAATGACGAGCACTACAAAGTGAATGAATCGAGTCTTGGTTTTGATATGTTCAACTTTGTTGTTGCACATTTCGGAATGAAGAATTGGTTCTATTTGATGTCATAGCCTCGAACTTGCTGGAATGATGAGGTTTAAATGCCATACATATTACTATTAATTAACTCTTTATTTAATTGCATCTGCGTATTGATTTTTTTGTCACATTATCTGAAATGTTTGATAATATGTGCAGCACATCGATGTCATTTTTTACTACCTCTGAAAGAAGGCTAAGTTTCAAACACAAGAATAATACAGATACACAACAGGCAATTATTTGTACAATGTTTATATCAATAATGCCTACGATAGGTATTGTCAACAACAACCAGAAGTTTCCCTAAGTGAGGAATGCTTAATCAACATCATCAAAGTTTTTAGCATTCGACTGGATTACCTAGGCATTTGGTCGACGAAGTGTACATTTCAATCAATTGTGGTGATGAATTCCATTGGGTACTGGTTGTCCTCGTTCTAAAAAAAAGTCGCATCCAAGTTTATGAATCAATGTCGCGAAGGAGACGTTCCAGACCGTCGTCTGAGATACAAAATCTGGCTAAAATATTGCCTACTTACCTTGATATGAGTGGCTTTTTGGATCAAAAGATTCATACTGATTGGTCGATGATTGAAGCATACCAGGATAAAATGGCTAATCCATTTGATGTACAATATGTTGACTAAATTTCTCAACAAACCATTGGTGGCCTGTAAGTTTAAGTGTCATGATTTAGTTTCATTTCACAAATTTCACAAGGCTTGCATGAACTGCAAGATATGGATTATCTATTTTATATAACACAGGGATTGCGGTCCTTTTGTTGTCACCTATGCCGAGTATTTAAGCGATGGATTATAAGTACCAAATGATGGACTTGATACCGAACTACTCTGCAAAAGACATGCTTCTCTTTTATGGAAATATAGTGAAACGAAAGCTTAGAATCCATACGTAACCAATATTAAAGATCCACGATGACCAAAGCTAAATTCCATAGCATTGGATGAGAACAACTTATCCATATTGATTAAATATTTATAGCTTGAGTCCGTCAATGTAATAACCTATCCTCCTTGGTTTAATTTGTTGATTTATGAGTAGATCGTTTGTACCCATAATGATTTTTTTTACATTTCATTTATCTGTTGAGTTATTTCATGTAATTTCCGAAGGCTTCGATTTATTTTATTCTATCTATGAATATAATTAATTCTGAGTTTTGAACATGTTAATTAAAATGGAGTACTAGATTCGAATATCACAACAGATAATACATCTGCTGCAACAGACGACATATAGTATTAGACAGATTTAGACATATGTTGCAACATGAGATACAACACGTAGGTCATCTGCAGGAAATTATATAACAAGTATTCCTACTTTTTTTATTTGCTCCAACAGATTACCGATCAGTTGTAACTGATAAGTTATATGTTGCAACAGATCATAAATCTGCTGCGACAGACAGACGGAAAACATCTTCAAAACACAATAGATGACCAACCTATTCCAACAGATAATCAATCTGTCACAACAGGTACTATATCTGTTATGAAAGATATAAACTCTGTTGCATTATAAAAATTTAACTTTGCCAGACATAAAAATTATTGTCCCTATATGTATAGTGAATTGGCTTGAAATGATAATTTGTTATCGTGTTCGTCTCTATCTTTGTACATATTCTTTTTTATATATGGGCTCCAACTATTTAGTTAGTACCCCAGATGCCCAGACCCATTGCAATTTTCCCACAATGGTGTCGCACACACCGGTTATTTGTGTGCCGGTCAGCAAACACTCGATGTATGTAAGAGAGTACGCCCCGCGCGCTGCACCGGTTGTATTTTTTGGGAACTGGATGTTCTTATTTCGACTCTCAAAAACCTATGATTCCTTCGCCAAGACTTTAGCCGGCAAATGATCCATCAGCTTACTCTGTGTCAACAACTTAGGCAACAACTTCAAGAGTGGCTGCATGTGGGTTAAAAATGTCTTCTCGCTGAACACAGGTAAGTTGCAATCATAAACCTTAATCTTTTCCTCGTATCGTAGTATCTTAACAATGAGAAAATGGGTGACATCTGCGTTCATTACTGCAAGGATTCTTTTTGCCTTGGTCCAGCTCTTGTCGTGTGGATATAGCCTCTTCCCTCTAACATATTTAATCGCTTCTTCATCCCATTAGAACATAGAAACTAACTGATCAAATCTTGGGCCACCAAAATCAGCTATCTTACAGAGTTTAGCGTACCTATCCTTGAAATTATTGTAGAAGTTGAGGTCAATTATCCTATCAGCAGCATCATAATCATCCGGGTACGCTAATTGCCTACCCCTCATGAGGCAGAGAATTTCATCAACATACTGTGGTATAAGAAGACAATTTTTAAATAGGTTAGTAATTGTAAAGAATAAAAATACAGTCAAAAGAATTAAATGCAGAGGGTTCTCTGAATCAGTTCATAAATTACCCAGCCAACGCAACTTATGCAACAGATATGTATTATGTTGCAATAGAATACCAAGTTTTCGCAATAGATTACACATCTACTGCGTAGATTCTTCTTCATGGAGTAGATTGGAAGGGTAGGTTAGCAAAAGTAAACTTACCTTGTCCTCGTACCACACGCACATATTTGTCATATTCGAGAAGTCTTTGGCGGCAAATCAATGCATGGTGTATTCTTTTTGAACCTTCATCTTGATGAATTCTTCTAGTTCCTTCTTCTTCTCCTTGCCAAGCATCGCGAATATGTCCACCTTCTTCTGCGTCCCCTGAACTTCAACAACTATTGGAGCTGGGGGAGTTGCTATTATTGCTAATTTTAGAACGGAGAGAATTTGTATAATTTTTCTTTTCTTCCTCCTAACCTCTACTGTAGGAGTGCATGGCTCCCTCACCTCGTTGGATAGTATGACACCCCTCCTGGATTTCAACTCCTCAGCAGCTTCAGCAATATCCTTTAGCTTGTCAAGGAGTTTATCCTCTCTGTCTTTGCATGCTTTGAATTTGTAATGAGAATATGTGGGTAAGGAGGGGTGAGAGGGACTACTGTAAGGATGGGAGAGACCGGTGTAGGGGTGAGAGGGAGTACCTGCGCAAGGGGTGTTTTCAAACATATTAATTTTTTACTGGGCACCAACATGCTCATAATCACGACTGGCAGCAGAAGTAGCAGCAGGATAGCTGCCACCATCACAAACAACTCCACCAGCAACACCCCCAGAAGAAGCACCCGAATCTATTGCAGTTTGAGTTTGGTCGTGAAGAGCTTCAACATTAGACTAACCTTGCCTAACTGCTCTTCTTATGGATGTTTCTCCATCCAATTCCTTCTTTATTAACTCCACCGTTGGGTCTTCTTTTGTATCAACAAGACCCAGAGTAAGAAAACAAGTCATCCCCAGCTCATCAATGGTAGGCACGATCCAAGAATGCACAACCTATAAAAAAACAACAGGAGGAATTTAAATCATATAATAATAATTTTCAGTTAGTTGGATTACATGGGGCTCGGATTATGTTAACACAGTCAACTTATGCAATAGACGATCTAGCTACCGCAACAGCTGATCTGTATGTTGAAATAGATTGATAATATATTGCGTCAGAATACCCATCAGTTGTATAATTTACAGTAGATGGGTACTCTATTGAGTAGGGTTCAGAGAACAGAGCAACATATGGTTAATTTGTTGAAACATATGGATTGTCTGTTGCAATAGATTACCCATCTGTTACACCAGTTGTAGTTGACGGGTAATCTGTTACAACAGATGAAACATCTATTTCAATATCTTTCTTTGAGGAAAATTATTTTAGTTGAAAGAAGTCGTATTGCATCATCCGGAGGGTTAAAGAGACCAGCCTCGTTAATATTTATTTTGTTGCTCTCTACTGCAGCCAACCACCTAAGGATCCTTGGATGAGAAACCTTATCCGGGTAATCCGTGAAATGCTTTCGGAGGGGAAGAATGGCTTCACATGCCCAATCCTAAAAATTGTAAACAGGAAGCAAGAAAAAAAAAGTCACAAGTATATTCAATATACATTAATGAATGAGTAAAAATAGTGATCAATTTTACCATGAAATCCCAAGAAAAGACGTATAATGTGGTCGTCTTTAGCTTTAGCTCTTTCAGTAAATATTTGACAGTCAAGTAGTAGTTGTCGTAGCCCCAGGGATAATCATTGAATTTTCCAAAATCATCAGCAAGCGCCAACAAATCACGTTCTATGACTTTCTTGACGTCTCTTTCTAATAAAACGAAATGGACAAACCAAACTAAGCACAGTTTCTCCCTGTAGTGCTTTGGTATGTCTTTATTCTTAAGATCCGCTATCAAATCCTTCACTTTCTAGCTAGGTCCAACAATGCCCAATAACCCATCTTTTTTTACCTTGCGTTTGTTGGACCCTTTGTGGGGTGTTTTCTTGATGGCAGGTTCTTCTGGACGATTACATCTCAAGCCCGTCGCAATACCAAACTCTTTCAATCCAAAACAAACCGTCATGCCACAGTAATTGATCTAGACTTCATCCATATTATTTTCGCCCTTCTTTGGACCTTTATCATCCCCCGCATACATGATCCTGCGCATGAGAAGGCATATACCATTATCATTGGGAAACGGAGAGGGCAAGACCCAGACAGCTCAAGAAAGTATGCAAAGTAGCTCTTCTTAAAAAGTCCATCTATGTTTTCCTTCTTTATAATAATCCTAAGTTTTTCAAAAGGTTTCCCCAAATGATATTTAAGTACAAGATAACCAAATACTGCATTAGGGTTATTCATCGGCATCGCAACTCAAAACTTGTCAATACTAATGGTTTTGATGGAATCATGCTGGAATTTTGATATTATTTCACTCCCCATTGGTAAGGAGGAGTTATCACTTTCCTCGGCTTCATTTTTCCCTGGCTGAGATTATTCTGGAAGTTTTTCCGAATCTATCTATACTCTAGCCTTTTTTGTTTGGTGATCGAAAGTTGATCCACTTTCTCCACTTTCAGTTTCTTTTCTTTTGGGAGCCATCTTTTAACTACAAACAAAAGAAAAACAAAAAATTCATTGCATTTGATGTCTGCATAATTTTTTTTTGAAAAAAGGTGAGACAAATTTCAAAAAATTATTCTTACCACATAACCAAAAAAAAATACTCCAACGGACAACCCATCAGTTGAAACAGATGGAGAACCCGAATCTGTTTGAAGACCTATTTAATATCTCCCCACAGATATTCCACCTATTGAAACAGGTGGAGAAATTTTAATAAATTATTCTATGCCATATTACAAGAAAATACTCCAACGGATAACCCATCAGTTGGAATAGATGGAAAATCTGTTTGAAGACCTATTTAATATCTCCCAACAAATTTTCCACCCGTTGTAATGGATGAACCACTACCACCACAACCAATTCCACTAAGAACACCATCAATGCCACCAATACCAACACCAAGACCACCGATACCACCGCTAAAAAATACAAATGCCAACACCACCAACAACAGCCACCACCAACACCACAAACATCATCCAATAATACCACGATAGTCAACAAAATACTGAGAGAAAAACTAGGGTTTTCTCGGGCGCTTCCTACTTTTTTAGCATCAAAACTCAAAATTGTTAATCCATTCTCGAAGATAATACAATTAAAAATCTTTTTTTATCATTAACTAAAAAGCCCTTTTTTTTAGAATAAAGAAAAAATGTAGAACTCTTCTCGAATTCTGTTACATGCGAAGATTACGAAAACAACGGATACAAGTGGGAATGAAGTCAAAAAAAACAACTATATATAGTCGTAAATGGGAAGAAAATTGATCTGTTTTGAAGGGTTGAGCAATATGTTGAGTAGTTGTTGTTTGTATTATTGAGAGGGAGAGGACACCCCGAGAAAGAGAGATGAGCGAGAACTTAAGCTTTGAAATGAAAAGTTTTTGCGCAAATGGATGATTTGTATCGGTTGATTTATAATTTTGAAAAAGAATGACAAGTTTTGAAATTGCTAATTTGGTCCGAATTGATCTTAATTAATTTTAAGAATTTTAAAAGATATAGTTTTTAAAACATTGAGTTGATAAGAACTCATTTCAACTCAGAGTGATCGATCGACGAGTTGGGTTGGGATGAGCGCAATACCAACGGCATGCAATTGCAAAGACTCGATTGGTTTTGTAGTTGACCCTGCGAGCTCATTTATTCATCCCTAGTTCCACCTAAATCAACTTAGGTACTATCACTATCCTAACATTGAGTTTATGAGAACTCATTTCAACTCAGAGTGATCGATCGACGACTCGGGTCGGGATGAACGCAATACCAGCGCCATGCAATTGCAAAGACTCAATTGGATTTGTAGTTGACCCTGCGAGCTCATTCATTCATCCCTAGTTCCACCTAAATCAACTTAGGTACTATCACTATCCTAACATTGAGTTGATGAGAACTCATTTCAACTCAGAATGATCGATCAATGACTCGGGTCGAGATGAACGCAATACCAAAACCATGTAATTACAAGGACTCAATTGGATTTATAGTTGACCCTGTGAGCTCATTCATTCATCCCTAGTTCTACCTAAATAAACTTAGGTACTATCACTATCCTAACACTGAGTTGATGAGAACTCATTTCAACTCAGAGTGATCAATGATTCGAGTCGGGATAAACGTAATACCAACGCCATGCAGTTACAAAGACTCGATTGAACTTGTAGTTGACTCTGCGAACTCATTCATTCATCCCTAGTTCCACCTAAATCAATTGTAATGAAATCTGTTGCAACAAATGACTAAGCTGTTGAAAATTTTCAAACAGGTACATATATGTTTCAACAGATGACATATCTGATTTAATTATCAAATAGATATTTGCATCTGTTGTGACAGATTACTGAGTTATTGGAAGTTTTCAAATAGAAATTTATATCTGTTGTAACAGATGACATATCTGATTTTATTAATTATCAAATAAACATTTTCATCTGTTATCACAATGACTGAGCTGTTGGGATTTTTAACAGATATTTATATCAGTTGTAACAGATGACTGAGCTGTTCGAATTTCTAAACAGATATTTATATATTTTACAATAGATGACATATCAATTTGAAAATCTTTTTTTCTCATTTAATTTTAAAGCAAGAAGCTTTTGGTCCGAGTAGATAATATCAAGTAGTAGTACTTACTACTAAAGGCGGTAAAAAATATTTCTTGAATATCTCAAAAGTGAGTTCATTGAGCAGTCTTGTCTTGTCTTTTTAATGTCAATAGTCTTAGTCTTCCTCATGCCCCTCAAATTATTAATGAAATTAATGAATATTAATTAATGAATATTGAAAACCACCACGTCTACGTACATAATACATCTATAGTTATCTCATCTCTTCCTTCAACTGTAGTTTATTTTATTCAACTCTCATTTTTTTCTATTTCCTCTTTAGGGTCACAGCCTTTTTCTCTCTTTTCTCTTCTCTTCTCATAAAGATTTTTTTGGATCTAAACCCATCCATATTTTTCCTCGACTTAAATTTTTGTTTTGATCCGCTTTTTGATATTAAGGTATGGTTCATTATTGCTCTTTCATTCTCAGCTTCTTCTTTGCAAGTTATTTACATCAGTTTTTTTATTTACTTACTATTTACTCATATCATATTTATTAAAAAAAATTTAAGGAACTTGTAAGTGTTGAATAAATAATCCAAGAATTTTTATTACAATATGAGAAAAAAGTCTTCTGTTGGGAGAAGTTTAAAAGCCTTGTTGGCAGTATCATTTTTTTTGTATGTATTTTTTTGTTTTATTATTGTTGATGCAGTTATTGATGTTGTTGGTAGGGTTGGCTTTGTTGGAACTTATGGTGTGTTGTTGTTGATAGCTCTGGAACAAAGGATGTTGCTTCTTTATAGTTGATGATATTATTAGAACAAATGCTGTTTTTTTTTTGTTATTGATGTTTATGCTGTTATTGATGTTGCAACAGATGGAGAAACTATTGGAACAAATAAAACCACCAGAAAGGCTGATTTGATGTATTCCATCAGACTCCACATCTGTTGCAACAGACTCCATATTTGTTGCAACAGACTCTACATCTGTTGCAACAGACTCCACATCTGTTGCAACAGACTCCATATTTGTTGCAACAGACTCCACATCTGTTGCAACAGATGGATAATGTTCTTTTGGTGACATTAATTTTTTTCCTCTTCTTTGTAGATATAAGGTACTGACAGTTAATCAACTTTTGATGGACTATCGTAAGAGGCTGCAGTAAAGATGGGATCAGAGGAATAAGCTGCTTGCAGATGAAACCACTTCATATATGGGAGGTATGTATTACTGATAATGTTATCGTAGAAACACACAGAGAGTGCACTAATTTTGTGAATGATATTTTTACTGATTAGTCATAGATCGTTCAAACAAGATGTCTGCAATTTTACAGTTAAGTTTGGTAGGTCCGAACTAATAAGGCTGAGGGACCATAAATATGGTTCTGATAGCCTGTTAAGACTTAATGTCGGTTGTTGCTCATGTTTATTTGTCAATTATTGTGAAGTGATCTAGTTTTTGTGTCATTGTAAGAGATTCAATAGCGATTGGACTAACTTTTAGGGTGCATTGGACCCTTAGAGAGCCTTCGAAGCTTAGTGCTGCATCTAACAAGAACGAAAAACCATTATAGTTATTGCCTGGCTAAAATTTATATGGCTAGGTTGCTCGCTCGGGTGATGATTATATGCCAGAATGTGCGGTAGGAGAATGCTTTTGAAGGAAAATGGGTAGTTGATGGAAGACTATATCATTTGAGAGCTAATTGAAGAAGCTACATAGGGAAGATACAACTTCTAACGAATCTGGCCTGTGGAATTATCTTAACAGATGCGAGATCTGAATCAAGTGTAAATATGAAAGTGTATCCGGTAACATAATTTCATATGTTGTGTCTCTTAAAGAAAAATAATGCATCTGAACACTTTGCTAGGAAGCTACATAGTCGGGATTATTACCTAGATAGAAAATAGGAGAAGACCAACAAAGAAGCCTCACGGGCATCGAGGGTTGAAGTGATGTACAACAAGTCTAGAAAACGTATGCCAACAACAACTGTAGTTAAAATAAGGAATCTAAGCGAAGGCAGCAAATTTCGAAATTTTAAATTTCATCCTATGCTTTCTTATTTGTGTTTTCGATTAGGTCCATTGTCATTGACCTGATCGAAACCACAAACGAGATTGAAAGGCAAATAGAGTATCATTGCTTCCTTAACAATATGGTTATAATTGACTGTGTTATTTTACCTTGACATGCTTCAACATTTCTTGGCGAAGATCAGATGCTTGCTATAGTATGTGAATTCTGATAATTTTCAAGCTTGCCTCCAGCTTGTTGATTCTGTATTCAAGATGGTTGTTGTTGTCTTCAAAGTTGGTAAAGAGTTTCTCATCTCTTGTGAGCTTAGTCAGGAACACTACCTTCAAAGTTGTGGCGTTCTAGAAGCCCTTCAGAACACTTTCTTCAGAAGCCTTAAAGGATACATATAGGGTTTCTGTGTTTGTTTTAGGTCAAAATGTGTTGATGCACATTGAAGGTGTAGTCCCAACAGTTGAACAACACACTTTTATCGAGCGTTGCTCCATGCATCTTGCTTAATCAATTTGATAAATTAGTAAGCGTGGAGTTACGTAGCGTGTGATCTAAACCGGCTCTACCAAGCCTATCAAACGTTACGTAACTCTAAGCTCATTACTCTATAAAAAAATATGACCGAGTTAGTGCACAAATCGAATTGATGTCTTCTGAAGAATTGCTCCCAGGAAAGCATGTCTGGCGATGGTGTATACTTTTTCATAGCAGATATCTTGTCATCTATATTAGAGAAGAGTGATTAGCAGAAAGGCTGAATGATTGGGGGTTTTTTATTTGTGCACTAACTCAGGCATATTATTTTGATAGGGTAATGAGCTCGAAGTTACGTAACGTTTGATAGGCTTGGGAGAGCCGGTTTAAATCACATGCTACGTAAGTCCAAGCTTACTAATTTATCAAATTGGTTGAGCAAGATGCATGGAGAAATACTTTATAAAAGTGTGTTGTTCAACTGTTGGGACCACATCTTCAACGTGCATCAACACATTTTGACCTAAAACAAACACAGCGACCCTCCATATATCCTTTAAGGCTTCTAAAGAAAGTGTTCTGAAGGACTTCTAGAATGCCACAACTTTGAAGGTAGTATTCCTGACCGAGCTCACAAGATACGAGAAACTCCTTACCAACTTTGAAGACAGTAACGACCAGGTTGAATACAAAATCAACAAGCTAGAGGCAAGCTTGAAAATTATCGGGATTCACATACTACAACAAGCATCGGATCTTCTCTAAGGAATGTTGAAAGCATGCTAAGACAAGAAAACACAATCAATTAATCCATATTGCTAAGGA
This sequence comes from Capsicum annuum, assembly GCF_002878395.1. Taxonomy (NCBI): domain Eukaryota; kingdom Viridiplantae; phylum Streptophyta; class Magnoliopsida; order Solanales; family Solanaceae; genus Capsicum; species Capsicum annuum. Next base: position 200,566,656 of record NC_061111.1, on the reverse strand, counting down.
AGTAATTATACTCTATTTGCCTTTCAATCTCTTTTGTGGTTCCGATCAGGTCAATGGGCATGGGGCGAAATTTAAAATTCAAAAATTGTCGCCTTCACTTAGTTTCCTTATTTTAATTGCAATTGTTGTTGGCATAAGTTTTCTAGACTTGTTGAACATCATTTCTACCCTCAATGCCCGTGAGGCTGCTTTGTTGGTCTTCTCCTATTTTCTACCTAGGTGATAATTCCGACCACGCAGCTCCCTAGCAAAGTGTTCAGATGCATCGTTTTTCTTTAAGAGACACAATAGATGAAATTACATTACTTGATACACTTTCATATTTGCACTTGATTCAAATTTCACATCTGTTAAGATAATTTCATCGGCCAGATTCGTTAGAAGTTACTTTCTACCCTGTGTCTCTTCTTCAATTAGCTCTCAGATGATATAGTCTTCCATCAACTACCCATTTTTCCTCGAAAGCATTCTCCTATCGTACCTTCTGGCATATAATCATTACCCCGAGCGAACAACCCAACCATATAAATTTTGGCCAGGGCAATAACTATATTGATTTTCCATTCTTGTTTGATGTAGTGCGAGGCTTAGAGGGCCCTCTAAAGGTCCAATGCACACTTAAAGTTAAGTCCAATTGCTATTGGTTCTCTGCAGTGACGACAAATATTGATGCCTTCTCAAAACTTGACACGCATAAACACGAGCACCAACTGTCAGTAATTTGTAACAGGGTATCTGTACCATCTTCATGAGGTCCTCAGCCATATCAATTTCGAACTCGTCAAACTTAATGGTACAATGCAGGATCTTGTTTGAATGATCAATGCCTAATCGGTTAAAAACTGCAATCATAAAAACATTGTACTTTGTGTGTGTTGTTCCGGTAACATTATCAGTAATACATACTTAAATCCCATACATATGATAGTGGATCCATCTGCACGCACCTTATTCTTCCTAGCCCATTTATAGCTTAAATTGAATAAACAGATGACTAGCTTGTTGCAATAGATAACATATCTATTTATATTGTCAAACAATTGGAGACATCTGTTACGACAGTTGATCAACCTGTTGCACAAATCAAGCAGATATATACATCTGTTGCAAAAGATTGCCAGTATGTTGTAAGTTATCTAACAGAAAGAATATATTTTGCAATAGATTACCCATCTGTTAGATTTATTTTAAAGTAATTTTTTTTTCTTTCTGAGATACAATAATTTATAAATAGGTCCCTCCTTAAAAATATGGATGATCCAGATTCGTACAAGAATATTCATATCGAGTCCTTACGTGAACTGCAAAGGTAGTTTGATGAACTCCAGAGAGATTTAGCTGACTTCGGAGCAAGACTGCCAGATGAAAAATGTCTGATTGACAATAATAATAATAGCAGTAATAATATTTAGGTATTTTTTTAATTTTAGCGATTATTTTCCTCCTTTTGTATATCAAATCTACCCAAGGGATTCAAAAATCTATGAACATTCATTTCATTTTGTTGTTGACTTTGAATTTTTAATTCTTATTTAGTATTTAATAATAATCATTCTATTTATTCCTTACTCTCAACATGTCGATGGTTAGTGGAAGGGATTGAGCAGCAATTTGTGTCAACAGTTAGAGGTTAATCTGTTACGACTGATCGATCATTTGTTCACCTAGCGGTTTTTATAAAAAAAAAAAGGGTTATTGTTATTAAGAGGGTGAAAAGAAAAAGACATGACTTTCCGTTCTGATTATTCAATATGAAAAATATTTTGTAAATAAATAATAAGGAAATAAATGATAAACACAATTTATAACCACAATTTTAATAACTGATCGTGACTTTTCACCATTTTTGTTTTTGAATTTATTTTTTTAATTATTTATTATATAATAAAATGGTTATTATTTTATTAAGGAATTTGAAAAGGTTATTTTTATATATATAAAATAATAAAGTAAGCAAATTAGGATTAATGATATGATGATAGTTACTTTTTTTAAAAAAAAGTAGATTATATGTTGCAACAATTATATTATCTGATGCAACAGGTTCACTATGGTTGCAACAGATGATATATCTGTTGTCACAGATGATTTATCTAAGGCAACCTATATCGAGTCACAACTCAATAAAAGCGGTTCTTGGAAAGAATTAATTAATAATAATAATCTGAAAAATCATGACTTATCGCAATATTTCTTAATTTAATTAATTCATTACTTTTCACATTAATAAAAAATGTAATTAATAAATGGAGGTGAACAGTTAGATTATATGTTGCAACAGATATGTTATCTGATGCAACATATTTTATATTTGTTGCAACAAATAATATATCTGTTGTTACAGATGTGTTATCTGATGCAGTAGATATAGAATCTGTTGCCACAACTCAATAAAAATGGTTCTTCGAAAGAACTAATTAATAATAATAATTTGAAAAGTCATGACTTATATCACAATATTTATTTCCTTAATTTAATCAAAAATATAATTAATGTATGGAGGTGAATAGTCGCGCCTTTATGCCTCTCATTCAAATTCAATTCTCTATAAATAGGTCCCTCCTTACTCAATCGTTCATTCAAATACACTCTATTTATTTATTACATCTCGTCTTTCATATTACACTCTAGAAGATAAGATTATGGCTAACCCAGTGTGGGATGTTACTTTTCTGCAAGACGCCGTGAATGAACTTCGGAATCAAGTTCGTGATCTGCAATGGGAACTGGGAGAAGTTAGATCAAGAATGCTCCATGAGATACGCAGGATGAGGAGGGCCTTGCTACTTCAGATTGAAGATTAGCCGGCTGGCAATGATGATGCTAATAATAATAATAATAATAATAATTAGACTATTATTTTTCTTTTAGTCTATTATATGTATTTTTATTTATTTTTGTTTAATAAATAAATTATGTTTGATCTTTGATGTTTTAATCCATATTTAATATTCATTCTGTCTATTATCTTCTCAACAAACATGTCGACTATTCGACGTAAAAAGGAATAATTTAGAATCCAGTAGCAATAACAAGATTTATCTATTAAGTTTGTGGCAGGGGTTGATGTGTTGTTCAAAATAAATTACTCAGGTTGCAACAGATAAGAAGTTGATGCAACAAATAAATAGTTTGTTTCAACAGATGACTAGTTTGTTGCTTTGCTTGGCTCTGACGTTTTTATTCATATTCCCCCCGTCTCAAATTACCCGTCCCAAATTGAGATGCCACATTGATTAAGAAAAATAATTAATAACATGTCTAGTTTACCATAACCCACTGATCAGTTGGTGGTACATTAGACATTTTTGAAATAACCATTGTTTGCTATTCAATCGAAATTTCATAAGAGAATAAAGCTTTTAACGTCGGTTGGCGTATAGTCCCCCTATTAAGTGATGTTTCCATTTTAATTTGAAGAAAAAGTTATTAATACAAAGGGTAAAACATGATTTTTTTTAATCTTTTCTCGATTGATGAAAAAGACAAGTAAAATGAGAAATCGAATTAGGAAATTTGGGATGGGTAATTGGACGTAAGGAATAATTTTGAATCCAGTAGCAATAGCAAGTGTTGAAAACATATTGGTTATCTGTTGGGTTTGTGGCAGGGGTTGATTTGTGTTGTTTCAAACAGATTAATCATTCATTGCAACAGATAATTAGTCTGGTGCAACAGATAAACATTCTGATGTAACAAATAATTAGTCTGGTGCAACAGATAAATATCCTGATACAACAGATAATACGTCAGATGCAACAAATAATACGATTATGTAACAGATAAACAGTCTTATGCAACAGATAAATCTTCTGATGCAACCGATTACTCATCTGATGCACTAGATGATTGATCTGTTTAAATTATGGGCACTTATGCTGGATTCATAATCGGGGTTCTATCCATTGTTGGAAAAACAGAAGTGTACCCAGATGACAAATACGAATAAAAATTATAATTTTACTTATTAAAGTCACCTATGAAGTAATGCCAAAGTGAAAAGTGATGTAGTAAACAAAATTTGACCTAAGAAATTGGTCAGATCGCAGCAGTAGCGCTGTAACAACAACAAAAATAAATGGTCGACAAGAAGAAGATGAAGATGATAATGAAGTAGAAGATGATGATAATGAAGCAGAAGATGATGAATAAAGCAGCAGAAACAGAAACAATTAACAACAAAAATCGCTAAGAGAGAGAAAACAACAATGGATGAGAAGAGAGAGAAAGATACCCTTTTTTTCCCTCCGTTTCCCATTATTTTAGGTATATACTGTGATCAAAGTGTTAATTTAAAACTTGTGGATTATTTTCAAACTTCCCCAACTTTCTTAATCCATGATAAAGTAATAGTCACTTCCAACTAATAATTAAGACTTGTGTCACTTACACCTCATTTTAAAACTCTTTTGTCACCTGTGGCCCAAACCCCCATGTGTCATAGTATCAGAAGCTATTATTAATTTTTTTATTTTTTTTATAATTTTAATTATTTAATTAACTATTTTAAAAAATAATAATTGAGAGTAGGGCACGGTAAATTAGGGAGGAGGTTACAAAGCAAAAAATTAAATATTTACCAATAAAGTGGAGTTTAGGTAGTTAATCACAATTGAAACATTCAACTTTCCATATTGTTTAACTAATCGATAAATCATTTTTAGAATCTTCCATTGTAATGTTTTGTTTCTCATACTTATTTATTATTTAATCAAATCAATTGCAAAATATAAACGTCAAATATTCTTTAATTAATTAATTTATTAAATTATTTGTAATTCATGCTTTATGAAGTATAAGACCAAAAAACTTTAATTTTTTTCGTTGCTACTCACAAGACCAAAACATTTTAATTTGACTATCTTTTGTTAATTTTTTTTATCAAAATTAATTATTTAATTAATTTTTGTAAATGAAAATGGCCTTACAAAATTAATATTTTATATGAACTTTTATTTAAAGTAGTTTAAGAAAAAAAATATTTTGATCGTGGAGAATTTTTTTCTATTGGATGAATAATTCATCACTTTTTTCTTCTTTCTTAGTATTAATCTTTAATAATTTATTTTTCATGAGAAAGAGTTTTGTACAAATACCGTGGGGATGAAGAAGAGGGAAAAAAGGGGGTTAAAATTAATTATTGTAGGATGTTATATTTTATTTCTATCAAATTGAGTATGGTTAAGATGTATTTCTTAATTATCTTTTATAAATTGAATAATTTTTTGTGGACAATTTTATCCATTGCTTTTAAAAATATCAAACATATTTCATATACTGAAATTAAAATTATTGATAAAGTTAAAAATTAAGGTAATGATATGAATTAAGATCAGATTATTTTTAAAATCTTTTTTCTAGTCAACTGAGAATCAATATTTGTAAGCATCAACTATGGAGAGAGAATCAATTGATTTTCGATGTTTATTTTAGTGTGTCTAATTTTTTTTTTTTCATAATTTAGTATAAAATTAAGCTTAAAGCACCACATTTATCTAGCATGAATTCTTGTCATGTGAAATTATAATTAAAATCATATATTTTTCATCACACACAAAAAAACTTAAGTAAAATAATTCATCCACTTGATGACTTTCATCTTTATCTTACTGGTCACAAAGATGAACTTGAATTGAGAAATTAGAAAAGAAATTAATTACATGCTCATAAATTAGTTTACTAATACTTTTCAATTTTTATGATCTTTGCAAGTTATATATATATATATATATATATATATATATCATGTATTTTAAATCATGTATTTTAAATCGTGTTAAATCCAGGTATATATATATATACCTATTGGGAGCGCTACCCCCCGAATAGGGCCCTACCCAGCGCGAATCTGGATTAGTCAGGCTCCAATGTGGGTATCAAACACCGGATGGGAAACAAAAAAAAAATCATGTTATTCATAAAATATCAATTACTTAAGTTTGGGTCCAGACTTAGCATGACCCTTATAAAATCAAACTATATATAAGGGAGACCTTATAAAACTAGTAGACTATATATAAGGGACAACATCTCATTTTGGTAGTCCTCACATGACTGTATTTTATCTATTTTATCCTTAATTAAGTTATAATGACCTTTCAAGATTTCATTCATTTTATGGACAATTACATGGGCATTTAAAATGCTATACAAAAATGATAAGTAATAAAGAAGTGGTAATGACACTATAAAATATATATTTATCTAACTAAATTTAAAATTAATTCAAAATTTTACTATCGTCTTTTATACGGGATAATAGTAACTTAATTTTAAAAAATACTTTTTTTAATCCTGACAAAAAATTTATGAAGCTTTAATAAACTTGGAAGGACTCATTGAAGAAACATCTCTAAAAAGTATTTTATTGAGTTTGACTTTTAATTAGTTATTTTATCATAAATCATACAATAGCTTGTAGCATCAAATATTTTTTATATATATCAAATATTGTATTATATTTAAAACAAAAATTAGCTAATGTAAAGTTTAATTGAGAAAAATTAATGAAATTGATCATGCATAAGGCAAAAATCAATTTAGATCGTTAAAGACTTTCATTCAAAAACTTTCAATAAAATAAAAAGGAGAAAATTTTTCGTGTGTACATTTTTTTGAAAATTAAAAGAAAGACTAAAATATACCATAAGAAAAATTGTTATTTTTAACTTATAAAAGCTTCTACTCCCTGTGTTTTAATTTATTTGTTTGGGTTTGACTTACCACAAAGTTAAAAAGTAATGAATATTTTTGAATCTATAGTCTTAAACTAAAAATATGTAGAAAAGATCAATATATGTTGATTTTGTTGTCTTAAATATGCCACGTGGAGAGTTGAAAGTAAACCAAGAAAGAAAAGAGACATTCTTTTTAAAACGAACTAGAAAGATAGGACAAAAGTTGAAACAAATATATAATTTAACATTTTAAAAATATTAAAAAATAATCAAACTTAGACCGTTAACTAATATAATGGTACCAAAAGCAAAAATAGCAAGTTAAAAAAAATTACAAATATAAATGTTAATGTAATTTGAGCTCAGACTTAGCACGGGCTAAACGACACTAGTATTATTATAAGAATGAGTGTCACTTATAATATTTTTCATATAGTCTCCGAAGATCTAAATTTAAAATACTAAATTAATCTACTTCAACTAAATACTTGAAGTTAGCCAAATTGACTTTCATAAAGCAAAAAGTGATGAGTAAAAATAAATGACGGAAATTGTAAGTATTATTAAAGAAAAAATTGTCAAATTTACCCCTCTATTTGAGAAAATTGGTTAAATATATCTTTTATCATACTTTAAGGTTAAATTTACTCTCTAATTTGAAAAATTGTCTAAATACACCTTCATCATATTTTGGGGTTAAATTTAACCTCAATGTCTTAATTAGGGCTTATATTTACCTTCGTTGTTTAGAAACTTTTCACATGTATCCTTTCTTTAACAAAAAAACTCAGATCAACATTAAATGGCCCATTTTTTTTGAAAAAAAAAATATAATCTAATCTGTCCGATCTGACCTATAAAACATATACAAATATATATACACTTTCCTCAGTTCTGATGGTTGAATTTTCCTAATGAACAAATATACTTCTTTTTCAACATGCAACACTGGTAGGTTGTTTACGAATGAACAAAAAGTAAAATGAAATAAGATAACGTCAAAGGATGGAACTAGGAAAAATGTATATTACAAACTCTACACCTGTTCAGTTATGTTCAAATTTCAAATTTTTGTATGCAAACTCTATGTGCATCAAGATTTAAGAATCACTGAATAAGTTTCTTGAGCAAATGACATGATGAAAAAATTGTGTAGATTTAAATGATATACAAAGACATAAGAATGAAGGGACGTCAAGCTTGACACTTAGCGAGACCTCTTAACTCAACCATCCAGAGATATTGTAAGACCCTGCAAAATTCTGGCTTAACTCAGCCATTTAGAGCATGAAGAGAGTTCCCAGACTTAGAAATTTCAGTCAAGTGTTTACACTTAGAATTATTTTGGCCTTCATAATTTGGCGATCTTATTTTACGATCCTTATGACCTTAAAATGTCGGTCCTTGGATTGAGTCATGATCGGGTGTGTCAATAGGTCACTTCGGGTGAGTTTCAGATTTTTTGGACCTCGTTTGAACTTTGTTTGGGTGACCAAAATAGTGGATCGACGCGATCTCGATGCGTCGCATCATCTATTGCGTCGACAGATATATTTTTTTTCAGCATTTAGTGCAAATTTCAGTGAGCCAATGCGAACTCAATGCGACGCGTGGTTATCGCGTTTACCCCAACGACGCGGCATGTCGATCTGCGCGTCACTGGGTGCATTTTTAGTCATTAAACTCCGCGTCCATATGGGTATTTGGGTCATTTCCCCACCCTTAATCAGCCCAAAAAACATGAGATTAACCTACTCTAAAGGCTAAATCACCCATTCTCTCTCAAATTTTTCTCAAGAACAAATCCTAGGGCATCCAAATTCAAATTCAAGTTTCAAGAACACACCATCAATCTTCACGAATTTGATTACCAAGGTATGTTAGGTGTTCATCCTGGATTTCATTTCACCATGGAGTCCAAGAACCCTATTTAAACATATGTGTTTATATATTTATGATTTCCATGCTTAAAATTGATTGTATTCATGTTCATGATATTAATTGAATTTTAATTCCATGATTAATTACAAATTTCATGAAAACTAGATAGTTTGTGGGTTGATTTATGTGATCTTCATGTTGAACTCTTGAACTACAAGTTGAATGTAGTAGCCATGATATTTTATATGTTTATTGCTATATGAAATAATCATGCTCCCCAAGCGTTTGATAAAATACTCATGTGAATTGGATTAGCATGACATGTTATTATATGTTCCCATGCATGTATGAGTTCATGTATATCAAGTGTTTGACAAAATGTCTAAGTGAGTACATTGTTAACAAGCAAGTATTGCTATGCTTTTTATGATCATGTTATGTTTTACCTTCAACGCTATTGAGTCCTGGGGGTATTCAATACGCAAAAATCTTGCAGTTTACCTAGAGCTACAGTAGTTACAAAACAGTCTCAGTAATGTTACGATCAGTAGTACTTAGTCAATTATAGAACTCAGTGAAACTCAGTATCAGTCCAGTTTAGCTTAGTATAGTAATCAGTGTCTTCAGTTGGGAGTAGGATTCAACACCGAGTGAAACCAAGGATGGGGGTTCACCTGTCAGTAGAGGGTGTGGTCCTTAGAAGCAATCCTTGCATTGCAGAACTACGTAGCCAGCGTAGGTTGAGATATCAACCTGCCAGTTGAGGGTTGATAAGGTGTTTTACCTGCCAGTTGAGGGTACCACCGTTCTCATTTAGGGCACCTACCAGATGAGGGTGAATTTTCAGTTTGTCTTTACCCATGACACGGTACTGACAACCTTCCTACTGGGGTTACAAGTTGGACCCCAGTTATTTTATTTGATGTATGTCGATTAGATTATTACCTCCCACAATTTCAGTTTCAGTCTCAGTATAGAACTCAGTTCAGTTCTACAAAATCAGGACTGTTAGACACAGTCACTCAGTATCAGTAATTCAGTTATCAGTAATCTCAGATATCAGTTTCTCAGTATTAGAAATCAGTACTCAGCTTCAGTACAAGCTTAGATACAGTATACATGTATATGCACAGCATTATATGCTCAGTATTTTACAATAGTTTCAGTTATCCATGTATTCTTCTTCAATTACTCTATATCACTCAGTCAGTTACTGTTCATGCATATGAACCTCTACATTTAGCCTTACCTCATCTAGCATACCAGTACATTCTACGTACTGACGCATAATTTCTCTTTGCGCTATGATGTCTCATATCATAGGTTCGGACGTTCAGGTTCCTAACCGCGCATAGAAAGATTTAGATAGCAGTAGTAGATTCAGTAGTGAGTCAGGTTCGTGAACGCGATAGACAGATTCAGATAACAGCAGTAGATTCAGTAGTGAGTCCTCATCTATCGAGGATATGCTTTTATTTTAGTATTGTCATCAGCTTTAGTATTTAGTATTCGAAGTTAGTTGGGGGTCTTGTCCCATCAACTCCACTTTCAAACAGTTCAGTTAGAGGTTTTTCAGACTAGACTAGTTCAGACATTATTCAGTGTTGCAGAAGTTATTATTCAGTTATTATATTCATCAGTATTCAGAATATGAACCTTATGGCATTTCAGCCTAATTTTTGCATTATTTCAGTATTATTATACAGTGCTCACAGCAGGTATCAGTCATGAGTTAGCTTGTGGTTCTTTAGGGTTGTAAGCATCGTGTGGCGTCTGGGGTACAGACTCGGGGCGTTACAAATATATTTAGTGGACTAATCTGTTGCATTTGATCGTCAACTGCTATTTATCACGAGCTTTGCACTGACGCGGATCAATGAACTGAGGAAGGGATATATAGTTATTTGTGCTTATATTGATGCAGATCCAATATAATTTTTCATGAGTTATGCACTGATAAATATCCAGTGACTTATAAATCTCAGTAGGAAAATTTGACAAATGGAACTGAGGGGATATATCTGTTTGTGTCTTTTTGCTTCTCGAATCGGGTCGCGCGAGTTAGATTAGATTGTGCTTTATTTTCAAAAAATAAGACATTTAAAAGTAAAATATTTAACCTTAATTTAGACTTTTCATTTAAAGAAATGATACATGTGAAAAGTTTTTTAATAACGAAGATAAATTTAATTTTAAAATATGATATTAAGAATAAATTTAGCCTTAAATATGTCAAAGGATATAGTTAGTCAATTTTTTAAATTACATGAATAAGTTTGACCCTATCCCACTATTAAAAGTTGATTCCCTTGAGAGGAAGTTTTGTGAAGGGCAGAAAAGGAAGATTATTTAAGAAGAAAAACACGATACGCAAAACAACAAAAATAGTCTTTTAAATTTAAATGTTAGCCAGACTGAATCCATGTACCGGCTTTTATTGCTAAATGGAGTGTACCATAATTTAAAATATATATATATCATACATATTATTGCAATAGAAGGCCTAATGATCACTTTCTATTTTATGTTTTTCCTAAAAAACAGAATTTCAAGAATATTACTACAAAAGAAAGTTGTGCAAATATCTGAAAACCAGGAAACAGACAAGTTTAGTTGAATACTAGAAAATCGTAGAGTAGTAGCCGTTTTGGACATCAATCTGAAACTAGTGGTTTAGATTAATATTGATTTGAAATATCTTGATTTTATTTGAAATTTATAAAAATTGAAGTTGAAAATACTGGTCTTTCTATCTGATAGTTGTCCAACAGTATTTATCCAGTTTAGAAAATCAATAAACAATTTATTTTTTTTGCAAATTAGAGGAGAATATTTATTTGAAATTTATGAAAATGAGTAAGTATGGAGAACTTTCCTAATTTGAAATCCAATTCCGAGTTAGATAAGGAAAGTTTATAGCTAAACATTAATTTTAAAATAAAGTGAGCGTTTATAACTAACACCAACTTAGTTATCATTTTAACATGTTATCAATTAATATATATTATGAAAATTTATTTGTAATTACTTTAGTAATATATAATAGATCATATCAAGAAGAGCTTAGATAACACAAGACAAAGTCACGAACGGTAAGGATTCAGTCTAACCTAAACTCTAATTGTGTAGGATTGAAGAGCAAAATTGTTATTATTGAATTTCATTTATAAATTTTTTTTTGGCTCCGTACTCTCAACAATATCTTTGGTATTTGATTCAATAGTGTTTCATTAGATAGGAATAAATTTAATAAATATTCCATAATAACTTTTGAGATAGAGTGTTAGAACAAAAAGATTCCTTAAATAATTAACTTGTTATTGATGAAGAATACGCTACTTCATCGAAATTAATTAGAGCTAAATAAGTTAAAATTTATTTGGCTTCATCTACTTCTGAATTAATTAGAGCTAGATAAGTTAAAACTTGTTTGACTTCATCTTCTGAATTAATTAGAGCTAGATAAGTTAAAACTTGATTAACTTCATCTTCTTACTTCTAATTCTTCTTCAAAATTAATTAGAGCTAAATAAGTTAAAACTTATTTGACTTCATCTACTTCTCAATTAATTAGAGCTAGATAAATTAAAATTTATTTGACTTTTATCTTCTTTCTCAATTAATTAGAGCTGGATAAGTTAAGACTTATTTGACTTCAGCTTCGTTCTTCAAAAATAAGAACTAATCAATTGATTAGAGTTAGATAAGTTCAAATTTATTTGGCTTCAACTTTTTTCTTCGTAAGTAAGGATTGACCCTTCGTTATTTGAAGTGATATAGATATAGTAGCCATAAATATGTTTGAGAGGTTGGTTGTATAATTTTGTCAAACATTCTATATCTCCTTGCGGTTGTTCATATCTTGTTTTATATTACTATACATAAATATTGCATTTGTCAGTTTCTTGGTTTGCTCTGGCTAACTTTTTTTGGCACTTAAGTTACTTACACTGCTCATCATTAACTTCCACTTATATCACTTTGTCTTTTTTTGTCACTTTGTTTTTAAGTACGTTCTTTTGTATCAAAAATAGTAATAGTATACAAATGTATCCTATTTTAAAATATTTTTTAAGTTTCATACTACTTAACATGTTATTTTTTGTATTAACTCTTAAAAAAAATTAATAAATATCTTAAACATATCAATTATGTTGAAGCAAAATTGTTTAACAAATATATAGCTAGAGTAAGTTAGTCATAAATCACAAGTAGCTAATTTATAGTTGTGAAATTGATCACAAAAGATTAAAAATCAAGACCGTATCAGTAAAATTAGTGTCCTAAAATAAAATTCTAATATGACGTTATGTATATAACAAAAATATTATCAATAATTTAGAATTATTTTTTATTCTTATTAGAAGACATTAAGCATTTAACTTCACATAATAATATTATTATTTACAAAAGTAAGGATTAATTTTAATTAATAAGATGTTAGTCATTTATTTGCAATGCATTTCCTTGAATATTATTGTAAAAACTTTATTTATTAATATAATGATTTGATGAAAAGTTTCAAAATGTTCTTAATAAAAAGTAGATAGTTTTTTTTTAATTTAAATTTTATACCTTTTATATTTTACAATCTTTAATATTGTCTTAAGTAAAATTAAAATGATAAAATTTATATTAAATTTTTTGGGGCCTCAAAATTTTAAGAAAATAAAGCAAATGATTTACTAATTTTATCCTTCAGCCACCCATGTTAAGAACTAAGAGTAAAACTTACACATATTTCACAAGTTAAGGAGCTACTAATATTTTTAATCACAATTTTTGCCCAATTACATAAAATTTCATAAACCTCATTTTGTGATACATATTTCAAGCCTTGATACATATCGTCTTTGATCCATTTTAAATTAAACAGTTAGTTAAATAAGATAGTAACAAAATTAAATTTATTTAGGAGAGTAAATCATTGGAGAGAATCTCTAAAATATCTTAAATAGAAGAAAATACAAGTTCTTGAATGTATCAAATACGTTTATCTGATACATATGCCTAATGCATGTGTACTTGGTATTTGTGTTTGATACATTAATTCATTTTAAACAAAATTGATGGTTTTTGATATCAAGAACAATATTATTGTTTGAATGTTGTTCATATGTATCATAAACACGTACTAATCTACTATATATATAAAAATTTGATAAACTTGTTGCATGAGTATGTGGATGCATTTATATGTATCATGAATAAAAAAAATACATTCTTTTGTATTATAATCTATATGCACACAAGCAAGTACATTTATATATATAGTGAATAAAAAAATATATTTTTTTTATTTTGATGCATATGTATAGTGATACATTCATATGTATCATGGAATTTATTTTATCAAAGTGATCTTCTTCTCCATTTTTCACCACTGTCTATTAACTCTCTCAATGTTCATTGAAAAGCAATCAAATACATCAACAATTTAACCGCCATTGTCGTCTTTTCCACCATTTTTATCGACAACCTAGCAATATTGTTCAATTTCTCCTTTTTCTCTTACACTTTGTTTAGATGGTGGTTTTTCATGATTTCATAATGTACGTCACTGTATGGTATGGTATTTTACAATACAATATTTGGATGGACGGTATTCACTACTGTTTAATAATAATTTTATTGTTTGGCTTGACAGTATGATACTGTATTGCAACTGGTAAGTTTACTAAAATGTCTTTAATTATTATAAATGTCAAATTTATCAATAATTGTTAATAAAATAATTTTCTTCCTACTATTTTTTTCATAAATTATGCCATGTAGATATATTAAATTATTAAATTCATGTAAATTTTAACAAAGTCAATAAAAAATAGATTGAAATAAATATAAGTAGTTACAATTTTTATAATAACAAATTTCATTTCTTTTTGATGTTTTGAGACGTGACACCAACGACAAGTGCAAATTTTGAATGAATCTTTTGTGTATGATACGGGTGTGTTCAGTATGAAATTCAAAAAAGTATTTCTGGAAAAATAAAATTATTTCTTACTTATTTTCTTGTACTCGTAACCCAAGTAGAAAA